>NC_059217.1:9051613-9352446 GCF_020615455.1 Coregonus clupeaformis
GGTGGCACCATTTAGCTGTGAATCCGAGGCAGTTTTCCCTTTCCCCTCCCTGCTCTCCAGCTCTCGGGTGGGCTTCTTTGATGCCAGAGGATTGGATCTTAGGATACTTCATGAAACTTTCCTGACTTTCATGTACCATTATTGTATGCTGTGTTTTTATTCATGAATCAGGTGTTGCAGCCATCAGTGAAGGACAAATACCCAGCATTCACTTTCATGCAAGGTCACGGAAGAGAGTACGACCTTTCGGCAGCATTAACCCCGGAGAAGAGGGAATGGCCCTTCATCCACAACCCACGGACAGCGGCCGCCACTGCTGGAGACTTTGTGCTGCTCTGAAGGCCGACGCCAAGGGCAAAGGTCATGATCAGAGACTTTTCAACGGCAGCAAAGTGACTTTACCAGACAGACATCCAAGTCCAAAACTCTGCAAACTGGACCTCTCAAAACCCAATCTCAGACACTCCCTATAGCCTATGGATCTGGTAGCTATTCCACAATTATTTCAGACACTTAAAAAAATACACAAAATTTTTTCTCACTCCAGAACTCACGTCTTAATTAGCTAAACTTAAAAACGGTATGCTGTAGATAGTTGCTGTTAGTTTTGACTGCTCAAATGTAATCGGTAACATAACGAAAATAATAAAGGGACATGAGATTGTACTGAGGGTTATGCGCTGTACTGAATCTTATAGACTGTACATTATTGATACTGATGGAGAATCGGGTGCCTTGGCTTATTGGAAGAGTAACTCTCAGCCAAAATAACACACATTTGCCTTTTATGGAAACCAGTGTTGCACTACAGAAGCCGCCAACGGTGATCATCAGAGGATATGAGAAAAGGATATCTCTATAGCTGGGCCTTATAACCCGGTAAAGTGCTTGTATAGGAGAGTGCTATTCACGTAGTATAGTTAGTATTTAGCAATACTCAGAAAGTACTGGAGGTTTGATTGGTAAAATATGTTCTAGGTTGTTATCACATTTACAGTTGAAGTCGGAAGTTTACATACACTCAATTAGTATTTGGTAGCATTGCGTTTAAATTGTTTAACTTGGGTCAAAAGTTTTGGGTTGCCTTCCACTAGCTTCCCACAATAAGTTGGGTGAATTTTGGCCCATTCCTCCTGACAGAGCTGGTTTAACTGAGTCAGGTTTGTAGGCCTCCTTGCTCGCACACGCTTTTTCAGTTCTGCCCACATATTTTCTATAGGATTGAGGTCAGGGTTTTGTGATGGCCACTCCAATACCTTGACTTTGTTGTCCTTAAGCCATTTTGCCACAACTTTGGAAGTATGCTTGGGGTCATTGTCCATTTGGAAGACCCATTTGCGACCAAGCTTTAACTTCCTGACTGATGTCTTGAGATGTTGCTTCAATATATCCACATAATTTTCCTTCCTCATGATGCCATCTATTTTGTGAAGTGCACCAGTCCCTCCTGCAGCAAAGCACCCCCACAGCATGATGCTGCCACCCCTGTGCTTCATGGTTGGGATGGTGTTCTTCGACTTGCAAGCGTCCCCCTTTTTCCTCCAAACATAACGATGGTCATTATGGCCAAACAGTTCTATTTTTGTTTCATCAGACCAGAGGACATTTCTCCAAAAAGTACGATATTTGTCCCCATGTGCAGTTGCAAACCGTAGTCTGGCTTTTTTATGGCGGTTTTGGAGCAGTGGCTTCCTTGCTGAGCGGCCTTTCAGGTTATGTCGATATAGGACTCGTTTTACTGTGGATATAGATAATATTCTACCTGTTTCCTCCAGCATCTTCACAAGGTCCTTTGCTGTTGTTCTGGGATTGATTTGCACTTTTCACACCAAAGTACATTCATCTCTAGGTGACAAAACGCGTCTCCTTCCTGAGCGGTATGACGGCTGCATGGTGTTTATATTAGCATACTATTGTTTGTACAGATGAACGTGGTACCTTCAGGCGTTTGGAAATTGCTCCCAAGGATGAAACAGACTTGTGGAGGTCTACAATTTATTTTCTGAGGTCTTGGATGATTTATTTTGATTTTCCCATGATGTCAAGCAAAGAGGCACTGAGTTTGAAGGTAGGCCTTGAAATACATCCACAGGTACACCTCCAATTGTCTCAAATGATGTCAATTAGCCTATCAGAAGCTTCTAAAGCCATGACATCATTTTCTGGAATATTCCAAGCTGTTTAAAGGCACAGTCAAGTTAGTGTATGTAAACTTCTGTCCCACTGGAATTTTGATACAGTGAATTATAAGTGAAATAATCTGCCTGTAAACAATTGTTGGAAAAATTACTTGTGTCATGCACAAAGTAGATGTCCTAACCGACTTGCCAAAACTATAGTTTGTTAACAAGAAATTTGCGGAATGGTTGAAAAACAAGTTTTAATGACTCCAACCTAAGTGTATGTAAACTTCCGACTTCAAGACGTTTTGCATTTTCACATTTAGGTTAATTGAGCATTTCTGATTATTGTCCTTGAAAAGGTACTTGGTTCATGACATTTCTTTTTTTATTTAAAAGCAAATTACATTTGTTTAAATGGAAGGTTTGTCAATGTCACAGTCAAACACATCTTTAGAGGTGACGGGTACAATGCCTTGCTTCTCTTTACAATTTCATTATAATTGCACTAGTTACAAACCTTAAATACACTACAGTGCCTTGCAAAACTCTTAATCCCCCTTGGCATTCTTCCTATTTTGTTGCATTACAACCTGTAATTTAAAAATAGTTTTTATTTGGATTTCATATAATGGACATACACAAAATACTCAAAACATATATTTTTTTACTTTTTTCAAAGAATTCTAAAAAATAAATAATGGAAAAGTGTTGCGTGCATATGTATTCACCCCCTTTGCTATAAAGACCCTAAATAAGATCTGGTGCAACCAATTACATTCAGAAGTCACATAATTAGTTAAATAAAGTCCACCTGTGTCACATGATCTGTCACATGATCTCAGTATATATACACCTGTTCTGAAAGGCCCCAGAGTCAGCAACACCACTAAGCAAGGGGCACCACCAAGCAAGCGGCACCATGAAGACCAATGAGCTCTTCAAACAGGTCAGGGACAAAGTTGTGGAGAAGTACAGATCAGGGTTGGGTTATACAAAAATATCAGAAACTTTGAACATCCCACGGAGCACCATTAAATCCATTATAAAAAAATTTGAAAGAATATGGCACCACAACAAACCTGCCAAGAGAGGGCCGCCCACCAAAACTTACGGACCAGGCAAGGAGGGCATTAATCAGAGAAGCAACAAAGAGACCAAAGATAACCCTGCAGGAGCTGCAAAACTCCACAGCGGAGATTGGAGTATCTGTCCATAGGACCACTTTAAGCCGTACACTCCACAGAGCTGGGCTTTACGAAAGAGTGGCCTGAAAAAAAACATTGCTTAAAGAAAATAATAAGCAAACACTTTTGGTGTTCGCCAAAAGGCATGTGGGAGACTCCCCAGACATATGGAAGAAGGTACTCTGGTCAGATGAGACTAAAATTGAGCCTTTTGGCCATCAAGGAAAACGCTATGTCTGGCACAAACCCAACACCTCTCATCACCCCGAGAACACCATCCCCACAGTGAAGCATGGTGGTGGCAGCATCATGCTGTGGGGATGTTTTTCATTGGCAGAGACTGGGATACTGGTCAGAATTGAAGTAATGATGGATGGCGCTATATATAGGGAAATTCTTGAGGGAAACCTGTTTCAGTCTTCCAGAGATTTGAGACTGGGACAGAGGTTCACCTTGCAGCAGGACAATGACCCTAAGCATACTGCTAAAGCAACACTCAAGTGGTTTAAGGGGAAACATTTAAATGTATTGGAATGGCCTAGTCAAAGCCCAGACCTCAATCCAATTGAGAATATGTGGTATGACTTAAAGATTGCTCTACACCAGCGGAACCCATCCAACTTGAAGGAGGTGGAGCAGTTTTACCTTGAAGAATGGGCAAAAATCCCTGTGGCTAGATGTGCCAAGCTTATAGAGACATACCCCAAGAGACTTGCAGCTGTAATTGCTGCAAAAGGTGGCTCTACAAAGTATTGACTTTGGGGTGGTGAATAGTTATGCACGCCCAGGTTTTATTTTTTTTGGTCTTGTTTGTTTCACAAGAAAAATATTTTGCATCTTCAAAATGGTAGGCATGTTGTGTAAATCAAATGATACAAACCCCCCCCAAAATCCATTTTAATTCCAGGTTGTAAGGCAACAAAATAGGAAAAATGTCAAGGGGGGGTGAATACTTTCACAAGCCACTGTATACTCACATACTAACTGCGTTGTAATAATTGAATGTTCTTGTTTAAATGGTGACAGACATTTGTAGAATACACAATATGTGGGTTGAATATACTGTAAGGTTGAATATAATTGAAATGTTGTACGATAATATTTGACTGTTTCATGATCAGCCCCTCAACTGTAAATCCATAAAGGCAGCCAAATTCTACTGGTGTTGCCAAATGTTTACAAAATTAATCTCTTAATCACAATATTGATTCTCACTCTGCTTTGCAGCAAAGTAGAATAAAGTCATAAAACCTTTTTAGATTTTCTCATCTGATCCCTGCACCTCTCTACACTGTTTAAAAGCATTAAAGAGAGAGGTACCTCTGGGAAAAATAAATACATATTTTTGTTTTATCTCATCTTGCAATGACAAATACAAAACTTGTCATGTGTTGAAATGTATTCAATCCTGTTTGTTACCCAGTCAAATGTACTAGATTAAAACTAATCGTACGTGCTAACCATCTCTACAGCCCATTAACCAGCCGGCGGGAAAATGTGACCCTCTGACACAGGCTGGGATTGTGTCCGCCTGTAGCGGAAAATAAAATATTGCTGTGTGCAACGACGCACTGTTGCCATGGGTAATATTTCTGTTGCCTCCATCGTTTGAGCTGTGCTGTACATATTGTCATGTACAATACAAACTCTTGTATTATGAGGAGCTTGGCATTGGGCTCAAGAGTCCCAGTTCAGGGATCTGTTCACATGTCAATTCACTGAGAAACCAGAGAGCCCCAGCACATTGACCCCATGTATATAGCCAAGTTATCGTTATTCATTGTGTATTTATTCCTTGTGTTATTATTTTTCTATTTTGCTCTCTGCGTTGTTGGGAAGGGCCCATAAATAAGCATGTGACAAATACATTTGATTAGATTTTTTATTTGAGCTGGCAGAGGACATAATAATAATAATAATAATAATAATAATAATAATAATAATAATAATAATAATAATAATAATAATAATAATAACAATAATAATAATAATAATAATAATAATAATATGCCATTTAGCAGACGCTTTTATCCAAAGCGACTTACAGTCATGCGTGCATACATTTTTGTGTATGGGTGGTCCCGGGGATCGAACCCACTACCTTGGCGTTACAAGCGACGTGCTCTACCAGCTGAGGACCACATAATGGCATCATTTACAGGAAGTGCCTGATCAGTACATTCATACATAACAAGGCTGTTTTTAGAGCCAACCGGCTGACTCTGTGGACAGAGAACTGTACATGAAGCCATTAAATATGCAGCAATGTTTCTGTATTTTGGTGCTGTGGATAGTCTGTGGACAGGAATGTGATGGGAGGGGGAATGTTATGGGAATCAGGATTTGGGGATTTTGTCAGGCCCCAAGTGAACATGAAAGAGTGTGTTGTGCTGGGAGGCACAGGGATGCTGTGCTGTAACGGTCTGCTGTGTTCACCTTGTATTTACAGGGATGTATGAATATTTGATTAGTGAGTCATGGATTGGCTCAGGGGAAATGCATTGTACAAAGCCACACACATAAACACACACTAACCCCCCAACCCCACTAACACACATCACACACACACACAGGCTAACTATCCTAACCATGCCCTCCTGTTTAATTAACACAGACACAGCTGCCAATAATGTCATTGACATTGTGGATTCTTGAAAATCTAATCTGCTGAGCCGAGCACATTCCTCATATGAAAGGGAAGGGAATCCATGAGGCCTCCTTCTGTCCCAGAGTTTGGAGCTCACAGACAGACACTCAAAAAATATTTTGGTCTTATTCACGGGAGGAAATGGCTTGTGTTGCTGGTCACAAACCCCTTGGGCGATGCATCTTCCGGTGCGCGGGAACGGGACTGGAATGAAACAGGGTTTTGGCGGAATCGGCAGCACACCAATTCTTGGGACTACAGTTGTGTTGGTGTCTCTGTAGGCTTGTGCTAGACCCTTCATAGTGACACAATGTGTTTGGGTGAAGATGAGAAAACTAAAAATGAAAATATTGAAGGCAAAACGTTACATTCCACTGTACTGTAGATGTTTGAGATTAGCCTTCTTAAACCCCCAGTGAAGCATAACCTTTGATCTTATAGTGCAATTAAACATTGCATTTATAATGTAGAGCTGTTTAATTACGGTATTGGCCATCATCATGAACTCACAACTGTATATCCAGGGTCTGCTGCAGCCCAGAGCACAGCATGACGAATGGTAGGAGGCACATCCTATCTGGTCCAAAAGATTACTGGAAGTGTCTGTGTGTGTGTTCATTTATGGATTGTGTAAGTGTGTCATGTATAATATAATAATATGCCATTTAGCAGACGCTTTTATCCAAAGCGACTTACAGTCATGCGTGCATACATTTTTTTGTGTATGGGTGGTCCCGGGGTTCGAACCCACTACCTTGGTGTTACAAGCGCCGTGCTCTACCAGCTGAGCTACAGAGGACCACATGTATGTATGGATGTATGACCTATGTACACACACTGACATGTAGAGTAAGCGTGAAGTCCTCCTCTCAGGTGTCGGACCTGTTCCCTCCCAAACCGTCCCTGTCCCTACGCCAGGTGCAGCAGTGCTAGATTTACGCCCGGCCCTTCCCTCTCTGTCGCCCACCGCTGTGGAATGGAATGCAGTGCATCTTCCAACAAGTACCTCCACCACATCGAAATCTCATCACGGAGTGATACGTTTAACAGGCTAAATATATTCATTCTAGCAGTCGTCAGAACATAAATACTGCCTGATGCACGGACGTTTACGTTTCAAGTCTGTCCTCGCATCCTGCCCTGTCCTATTCTGTCCCATCCTGTCCTATCCTGTCCAGCCCTTTCCTATCCTGTCCTCACCCATCCCGTCCTGCCTTGTCCTGTTTTGTCTTGTCCCATCCTATCCCCTTCCAGCCTGTCATGTCTTGTCTTGTCCTCTCCCATCCTGTCCATTCTGTCCTGCCCCTGTCCCTTCCTTGTGTTTTAGGTTATTGTCCTGCTGAAAGGGGAATTTGTCTCCCAGTGTTTGTTGGAAAGCAGCCTGAACCAGATTTTCTGCAATGGTTTTGCCTGTGCTTAGCTCTATTCAGTTTATTTTTATCCTAAAAACCTCCCTAGTCCTTGCCGAAGACAAGCATACCCATAACATGATACAACCACAACCATGCTTGAAAACATGAAGAGTGGTACTCAGTGATGTGTTGTGTTGGATTTGCCCCAAACATAACGCTTTGTATTCAGCACATAAAGTTCATTTTTTTGCCACATTTCGTGCAGTTTTACTTTAGTGCCTTATTGCAAAAAGGATGAATGTTTTGGGATATTTTTATTCTGTACAGGCTTCCTTATTTTCCCTCTGTCATTTAGGTTAGTATTGTGGAGTAACTACAATGTTGTTGATACATTTTCAGTTTTCTCCTATTACAGCCATTAAACGCATTGTCCTCATGCTGAAAACCCTGAGCGGTTTCCTTCCTCTCCGGCAACTGAGTTAGGAAGGACACCTGTATCTTTGTAGTGACTGGGTGTACTGATACACCATCCAAAGTGTAATGAATAACTTCACCAGGCTCAAAAGGATATTCAATGTCTGCTTTTTTATTTTGACCCATCTACCAACAGGTGCCCTTCTTTGCAAGGCATTGGACAACCTCCTTGGCTATTGTGGTTGAATCTGTGTTTGAAATTCACTGCTCGACTGAGGGACCTTACAGATAATTGTATGTGTAGGGTACAGAGATGAGGTAGTCATAAAATAATAATGTTAACACTATTATTGCACACAGAGTGAGTCCATGCAATTTATTATGTGACTTGTTAAGCACATTTGTACTCCTGAACTTATTTAGGCTTGCCATAACATAGGGGTTGAAGACTCAAGACATGTGGTCCTCTGTAGCTCAATTGGTAGAGCATGGCGCTTGTAACGCCAGGGTAGTGGGTTCGATCCCCGCGACCACCCATACGTAAAAATGTATGCACACATGACTAAGTCGCTTTGGATAAAAGCGTCTGCTAAATGGCATATTATTATTATATTTCAGCTTTTCATTTTTAATTAATTTGTTAAAGAAAATCTAAAATCATAATTCCACTTTTTCAATATGGGGTATTTTATGTAGGACAGTGACACAAAATCTCAATTTAATCCATTTTAAATTCAGGCTGTAACACAACGAAATGTGGAAAAAGTCAAGTGGTATGAATACTTTCTGAAGGCACTGTATCTACCTCAAATACCTCATACCCCTGCACATTGATCTGGTACTGGTACTCCATATATATAGCATGTGACAAATACATTTGATTTTATTTTCTCCTCTTTTTGTTAAACGTTGCCATGGCAGGTGCCCAAAGAAAAGCCTCCTAGCCGGTGTTGGCTAACCTTGCCTGGCTGTGACAACATGGAGGGCACTGCAGTTAACATTTAGATAACAGATGTGTGTTCCGTTTTCGATTTCTATTCCCGGTGACAGGGAATCTCAGGCAAATGGGGAGCACTCCGGTCTCCCGGGTGATGTGGAGGAACACCGAAATTCCTCATTCCCCTCTCCTCTCAGGCATGGCCGGCCCTCTGTCAGCTTTTACTAACCAGATGCATCCGCAGCCTGAGCGGGAAGGATCCAGGGCCTCAACGGGGTTGAAGGCACAGGTTATTGCCTGCTGTGTAGCTGTCGACTCAGTTCTCCTCCTACTCCTGTGTCGAGAGGGGTGGCAAGTGTGTGTGTGTGTGATAACATACTTTGTGCGCCTGTGCAGTGTGTTTGAGAGAGAGTATATTACACACTCTCGCGGTTCCCTCCCCCACTAGCCTTACCTCCCCCTGTCAATGCGGTGCATCAGTCTCTGCCACACCATACAACCTGTGAGGTTTCATAGTCCTGCTCACTCCACATCTAAGTCCAAAGGTATTCTACCGTGTGACTCCTTATAGCCAGCACGCTGTATGAGTGTGTACCTGCTCGTTTGTGAGAGTATATTTGTGAATTTGTATAAATCTATTCTGTTGAGTGTGTAAATGGTGTGTATGTTTTGAGAATGTATGTCTGTGTGCACATTAGTGTGTTTGTACGTGCATATGAGAGTGCGTGATTGCATGCTGAAGTACTTGCGTGTGTGTGTTTGCCTGTGATTGCCTGTGTGCTTGCGTATCTGCAAGACACACAAGCACACACACACACCACTGTTCTCCTGGTCCTGATCCTGATGCTGCAGAGAGACACCATAAAGCCCGAGTAATTCAAGGGGATCCGGATGTAATTGCCTCAGTGAATCAACTTAATCAGCACCTGCACCCGTTAAAGAATCAACCTGACGGTGCAATCTAACCTTTTTAATACCCTAGAAATTAGAACTTTCAAAAATTATATGCCTAGTAATCATTTGGTTTTCGAAACACTTTTACCAATGAGTGGACCATTGTCCAAGGCAAATATTAAAAGATGAGGTTGGAGGAGTGGAGTGAGTTAGACTGGAGGTCAGGGAAGAAAATGTCAGGACAGTGAAACGTCTCCGGTGGCTATTGGTGTGCATCTGCCCGTGGAGTTAGGGCCAAAGAGCTTTTTATTTACACAGTGTAGTGATACGATCTCTGCTGCCTGGCTGACACATAAAACCACTCTGATGTAGAGGTGAGAGAAGTGTCACAACAACAGTGTGTGTGTGTGTGTGTGTGCGTGCATGCGTCGCAAACACTTATGATCTCTAAAAGAACAACTGCAAAACACAGATACCACAGAGGATAAAATCATGAATGTATTAATGTGCCCATTATTCTAATACTAGGTCTCCACACTCCGTTGAAATATAGGTCTTCTCAACACATATACCTAATATACTAAAAAAGAACATTTAAAATGATTCAGTGGCATGTGTGAACGCATTAATTTTCAGTACAAAGAATATATTTTTAAGCAGGTCTCAGGCCCTACTTTTTCTCTGGCTGAAATGCATAATGGATTCCCATATAATCCATTACAGCAGGAGAGAGAGAGAGAGAGTCTAAATCCCTCCTCCACCCGGGGTTGTTCTTCTTTAAATGAAGTTTTGATATATCACGACAGAGGGTGTCCAAGGTCAATTACAAGACTCTGTCCATCCCACCGTCCAAACCCTACATGGTGCTTAGTTAACCATAATATGTGTCAGTCATACACCACTGGTCCACTCGTAACATGCGTAAATGTCGGCTATGCAGACTACCCACACGAAGGCTGAACCTATCCAACAACTCGGTGTACATTTACTGTTGACTATTTGTCCACCTGATTGGCAGCTAAGGTCGCCGCTGTCAGTGACAAGCGAATCAGAGGGCTCACTGTCGCCAACGTTAATTTGTCATGGCTTGAGGTGGAGGGATATCTCTTTATGCATCAAGAATACGCTAAAAGTCACTGGGTGGAGGTATTAATTGAATCTGTCTATGGTGTTTGGCAGGCCGGACAGGCGGGTGTGGGGATGAAAACCATGGTCCACCCTATTTAAAGAGTAAGGAGGATTTAATGTAAGGGTGCTTATGAACACACTTATGTATTCATTTGAGCAATAAACGACAGGCTGAGTCAGCACAGAAAAACAAACTGCCTCGCTTCCGGGGTCCATTTTAATTAAATGCCATGGATTGTCAAATTTATCGATCCTCCTGCCTGAAGGATGTCTTGAACCATTTCCATATTTTTACTGGCCTCTCTCTAATTTGAGGTGAGGGAGATGGAGGAAGGCTCTGCTGGCTAAATAGGCCCAGCTGTTATGGGCATAGGAGGATGAAGGGGAATATGTCCTGAAGCAATAGCCCTAGTGTTATGGGGTTAGGCCCACTCCCCTCTCTCTCTTCTCTCTCCCCTCTATCTTTTTGCTTCGCTCTCTCCCTCTCTCTCCCCCATCTCTCTCCCCTCTCCCCCCCACTCCTCACTCCCTCTCTCTACCCGCTCTCTAGCTCCCCCCTCTTTTTCTCCAGCTCTCTCCCTCTCCCTTCTCTCTCTGAGCTGTATACAGATGGGCTTCTGACAGCCCTACAGCTGTTCTCCTAATTGTTCATTAAGTGTTCTATTGATTCCCTGATTCTGAGTACATGTGTTTTTCAGACGCCGCTCTCATGTGAAGTATCAGGCGCTAACACACACACACACACACACACATGCACATCCCGGGCCAGATGACAGGGCCGGCTGATGCAGAGAATGCGAGCTGCCACTTCCAATCGAGGGCCCCTCTGTCTGAGGGGCCGACGGAGCCCGGGAAACAGCTCTACCGTGCTAGCTGGGCAGGCAGGGTTTTATTTTCTAAACTTTTAGCATCAATCAATTAAAGTGCCGGCAGCAGAATGGATTGCAAAAAAAAAAATCTTTGTTAAGCGGGCGGCCCAGATTGCACCTGGCTGATAAGAGAAGCTGTTGTGTGAGTCTATTAGAGCTTTGATACCCTCACTGATTACCAGGTTAGTCCTATCTACGGAGAGCACAGCTTGACTGGAAAATAATACAGAGAGAGATGAAAGAGGGAGGGATGAAAGGAGGGATGGTAAAAGAGGGAGGAGGAGAAGAGGAGAGGGAGGGAGAGAAGGGGAGAGAGAGAAAGGAGGGAGGGAGAGATAGAGTAGCAGAAAAAAAGGATGCTTTCATTCAGCTGCAGCGTTGACTTGACGTGTTTTGTTTTTGCATTGGAGATCATCTCCAATTGTGGATTATGGCATTCAACGGGATCACTGGGATCTACTGGCAGACGGGTCCAGATTTAATCTACAGACAGAACTGATAAAACCATGCAGGACCAGGGTCCCAGCATAAATCTACCTTTCAAAACAAATAGACTGAGATAAAACTGTAAAAGTTATTTCAATGACCATAATGGACAAACGTGTCCATCTTGCAGGTTTACTGTAAGTGCAGCAGAGACGCTGACTTGGATTGTTATCTGAAGGCTCAGTACAATCCCTTTGACAGAATTGTCCTTAACCAGTCTATCCACTGTCATGATAAAATAGATGAAAACACTGGACATAGGAATAAGACAAAAACTGATGTCACATAGTAGCCTAGCATTTTTTTCTGTAAAAAAATACAAAAAATGAAATGAAATGCAGGACACGTTCAGTACAGTGTAATTTGATTCAGTGCTATTATGAATTTATAGAAGAAAATGCAATGAATGGAAATAGTAATAGTATTGTAAATCTGTCCATGACCAGACCAAAGAGAGAAAAATCACCCGACAATCTGTAACCGTCTCTTTTTGTTCTAAAAGCACCACAATTTGGCTTTCAAATTGGACTGAGTGCTTCACTGAGTCAAGTCATATATTCCCTCCCACCGTGGCTGGTGGTCTCTCCATTTCCTGGCCGGGCCTCTCTCTCTTTCGCCACTCTCTCATTCGGTGGAGTGATAATGTTCTCTGTAAAACACAATCACTCAGCTCCCTGCTCTCCTTTGTATAAGGCTCCCAGAGCCCAATCAATATGGCCTGGCTAGGTGACTTATCATCTAGTATTGGGAGGGCAGGCGGGCGGTTTTGGGACAGAGCAGACAGGGGACTGCATTCTGATGCAGACTTGAGGCCTGCCGCCTGCCGAGCCTTGCTCGGCTCTCTATGGCAGGACAAACAGGACTCAGTCAGGCTTAAAACTGTGTAGCTTCTGCTGAATGGGAAAGGAAACTGAATTTTCCTAAATACATTTTTGGCAACTCTTGAAGTTGCTCTTATAACTGTGAAGTAACACTGTAGTTACATTAATGAAAATATTGTTATAACGTGTTGTTATTAGCTTCACCTATGCTCCCAGCTTCCTCATCATAAAACTACAGTAGTGGTCTGGTCAAATCAATCAATCAATCAGTCAAATGTATTTATAAAGCCATTTTACATCAGCAGATGTCACAAAATGCTATACAGAAATCCAGCCTAAAACCCCAAACAGCAAGCAATGCAGATGTAGAAGCACGGTGGCTAGGAAAAACTCCCTAGAAACCTAGAGAGGAACCAGGTTCTGAGGGGTGGCCAGTCCCCTTCTGGCTGTGCCGGGTGGCGATTATAATAGTACATGGCCAATGAGGCCAGATTTTTCTCCAAGATGTTCAACCATTCATAGATGACCAGCAGGGTCACATAATAATCACAGTGGTTGTAGAGGTTGCAACAGGTCAGAACATCAGGAGTAAATGTCACTTGGCCGTTCATAGCAGAGCATTTAGAGGTTGAAATAGCAGGTGCGGTAGAAAGAGAGAGTTGAAAACAGCAGGTCTGGGACAAGGTAGCACGTCCGGTGAACAGGTCAGGGTTCCATAGCCGCAGGCAGAAGAGTGGAAACTGGAGCAGCAGCACGACCAGGTGGACTGGGGACAGCAAGGAGTCATCAGGCCAGGTAGTCCTGAGGCATGGTCCTAGGGCTCAGGTCCTCTGGGATGGGAGGGAGAGAGGGAGAGAGAGAGAATTAGAGGGAACATACTTAAATTCACACAGGACACCGGATAAGACAGGAGAATAACACCAGATATAACAGACTGACCCTAGCCCCCCGGCACATAGACTATTGCAGCATAGATACTGGAGGCTGAGACGGGGGGGGGGGTCGGGAGAAACTGTGGCCCCGTCCGACGATACCCCCGTACAGGGCCAACCAGGCAGGATATAACCCCACCCACTTTGCCAAAGCACAGCTCCCACACCACTAGAGGGATATCAACAGACCACCAACCTACTACCCTGAGACAAGGCTGAGTATAGCCCACGAAGATCTCCTCCACTGCACCAGCACCTTGATGAAGGTTGAAATACTCTGGACTGAAAAGCCATGGCCTTTGGGGTGTACACAGTAACCACCGAATAACAAGATAAAATATACCCAATCTGGTTGTACACAGCTATAGTCATTCTTTAAGGCCACAGGATGATGTGTGGTCATTAACCATTTTCTCTTGGCCTTGCATGCATCTGCAGTCTTGAGGCAATACACCCAAGAGCTTTACTTAACACTATCACAGGTGTAGCTCAGTTTTGTTGGCATTGAGCTGGTGCTATGTTCGTGGAACTCAAACCTTCTTGTAAATCCTGCATTGTTTCCATTCGATGCCTGAGATAACTTACACATGTTATACAGATAATTTATATACTACTAGTCCAAAGTTTGGACACACCTACTCATTCAAGGGTTTTTCTTTATTTTTACTATTTTTTACATTGTAGAATAATAGTGAAGACATCAAAACTATGAAATAACACATATGGAATCATGTAGTAACCAGGCTCTGTCGTAGCCGGCCATGACCGGGAGACCCATGGGGCGGCGCACAATTGGCCCAGCGTTGTCCAGGGTAGGGGAGGGAATGGCCGGCAGGGATGTAGCTCAGTTGGTAGAGCATGGTGTTTGCAACGCCAGGGTTGTGGGTTCGATTCCCACGGGGGGCCAGTATGAAAAAAAAAGTAAAAAAAATAATGTATGCACTCACTAACTGTAAGTCGTTCTGGATAAGAGCGTCTGCTAAATGACTAAAATGTAAACAAATCAAAATATATTTCAGATTCTTCAAATAGCCACCCTTTGCCTTGACGACAGTCTGCATCTGAAATGGCCCCCTATCCCCTATACTGCCCTACATTTGACCAGTGCCCTATCCCCTATTAGAGCCTATAGGGCTAGTCAAAAGTAGTAAACTATATAGGGCGCCATTTTGGACACACCCTTAGTCTAAACGCTCTGTATTTGACCAGCTCACTGAGTATCCGTCTGGCCAGTTAAAGCCACAGTAGTAGAAATAGACTTGCCCATTTACCTGGAGCACTGAAAAAGTGGGCTGATTGGAGTTGAACCTGGAAGAAACCATGCGAGTGCTTCTGTTTACAAAAATGTCCATGGCCCATCTATTAGAGACAAGGGGTAAAAAACAGCAGTTGGAGGGGTCTTGTGGATGTTGACTTTAACCTTGATGATGTTTCCAGCCAAGCCTGCTGTAGTAATGGCCTCTAATTACCTTAGTGAAGAGAACATGTTGACATTTCCTTTATGCTTGTAGCCAGAGCCTTGTTTTAACCATTATGCTAATTCAACCATTATATATCTGGGGGTATTTATGGGACTGACACCAGTGATGTTACAGGTAAAGGCCTGTGAAATGGTCTATAAACACACAGAATTGATTCCAGGCTGAGGGAGGAGGTGGCGGTAGGACAAAATAGTCACTGGCGCTAAGCTATGCTAAGCTGCACACACACACCCTCCTCCCCTTCCCTTCCCCCTGTCCCCCCTCTCTCATTCCCCCCAGCCTCGTCCGGCCTGTCAAATTGTCCCAGACAGCATCAGCAGACCTGTTGGGAGCCATCAAAATGGTGCCCAAACAAAGTGTGAAACGCTGGCCGCTTACAAAAATGAAACAGGATCAGAATCAATACAGTTTGGTCCCTTTCTCCCAACACCAGAGGTGAAGAGCACATCCTCCACCCACCTCATCATTATTCCCTGCCTTAGTATCAGCCACGCTGGACTCCTTGAACCTCTGTCTCTCGCTGATACAAATCTGAACAATGGAGAAATCCCAACGCAGTAGCTATAGAAGGTGCAGGGAAGTATAAAACACGACGAAGGTATTTACTCACCAATATCTTTGCACATTAAATGACTAAAATGTTGTAAGTGTGCAGAGACTCCTTTTCCTAAGACACATCTGAACTGTACCATTAAACACACACATTTTTATGGTTGTTGAAGAAGTTTAAAACGTTTTACTTAAGTGAAGCAGTGAAATAAAGTCATTGTTAAATATATTAAAATATCTGGTCTGATTACTTTTATACACTACTATATCAACCTTATTACTTTGGAGTGTAGGGCTGTTAGATCACATATTCCATCACAAATAACTACACTCAGACTACTACACTTTTACCCATAAGGAATTAGAAAGGTGTTGGGCTAAAAGCCATCTTGTAACAACAGGCTGAGTAGTAAACTCAGTCATGTTCATTTAGCTGGGTTTCACTTTCTCCACGGCTCTGTGAGAAGACTATAAAACCAGGGCCTATGCTGGCAGCCTGGAATTGAATTACTCTAGCGTCCACCCTGTATGTATTTCCTATTCGCCAATCTCCTAATTACTGGCAAATGTGATGTTTTTGATTTCAGCCCCTCATCCTACAAAATTCTACACCTGAAAATGAGCTTGTCTCTTCTAACAACAGTCTGGGAGACCATTATTAGGCCTTTTTGCTTGTATTGTCTTGTAATGATTTTTTGCATTGGCAATCTACATAGAGCATTCCAATCTTTAGGATATACTGAACACAGTGAGTTTACAGCCTGTCAAACTATAGGACTCACTACTAACCTAAATGGCTAAAATCATATACAGTGAGGGAAAAAAGTATTTGATCCCCTGCTGATTTTGTACATTTGCCCACTGACAAAGACATGATCAGTCTATAATTTTAATGGTAGGTTTATTTGAACAGTGAGGGACAGAATAACAACAAAAAAATCCAGAAAAACGCATGTAAAAAATGTTATGAATTGATTTGCATTTTAATGAGGGAAATAAGTATTTGACCCCTCTGCAAAACATGACTTAGTACTTGGTGGCAAAACCCTTGTTGGCAATCACAGAGGTCAGACGTTTCTTGTAGTTGGCCACCAGGTTTGCACACATCTCAGGAGGGATTTTGTACCACTCCTCTTTGCAGATCTTCTCCAAGTCATTAAGGATTCAAGGCTGACGTTTGGCAACTCGAATCTTCAGCTCCCTCCACAGATTTTCTATGGGATTAAGGTCTGGAGACTGGCTAGGCCACTCCAGGACCTTAATGTGCTTCTTCTTGAGCCACTCCTTTGTTGCCTTGGACGTGTGTTTTGGGTCATTGTCATGCTGGAATACCGATTCACGACCCCTTTTCAATGCCCTGGCTGAGGGAAGGAGGTTCTCACCCAGGATTTGACGGTACATGGCCCCCTCCATTGTCCCTTTGATGCGGTGAAGTTGTCCTGTCCCCTTAGCAGAAAAACACCCCCAAAGCATAATGTTTCCACCTCCATGTTTGACGGTGGGGATGGTGTTCTTGGGGTCATAGGCAGCGTTCCTCCTCCTCCAAACACGGCGAGTTGAGTTGATGCCAAAGAGCTCGATTTTGATCTCATCTGACCACAACACTTTCACCCAGTTCTCCTCTGAATCATTCAGATGTTCATTGGCAAACTTCAGACAGGCCTGTATATGTGCTTTCTTGAGCAGGGGGACCTTGTGGGCGCTGCAGGATTTCAGTCCTTCACGGCGTAGGTTGTTACCAATTATTTTCTTGGTGACTATGGTCCCAGCTGCCTTGAGATCATTGACAAGATCCTCCCGTGTAGTTCTGGGCTGATTCCTCACCATTCTCATGATCATTGCAACTCCATGAGGTGAGATCTTGCATGGAGCCCCAGGCCGAGGGAGATTGACAGTTATTTTGTGTTTCTTCCATTTGCGAATAATCACACCAACTGTTGTCACCTTCTCACCAAGCTGCTTGGCGATGGTCTTGTAGCCCATTCCAGCCTTGTGTAGGTCTACAATGTTGTCCCTGACATCCTTGGAGAGCTCTTTGGTCTTGGCCATGGTGGAGAGTCTGGAATCTGATTGATTGATTGCTTCTGTGGACAGGTGTCTTTTATACAGGTAACAAGCTGAGATTGGGAGCACTCCCTTTAAGAGTGTGCTCCTAATCTCAGCTCGTTACCTGTATAAAAGACACCTGGGAGACAGAAATCTTTCTGATTGAGAGGGGGTCAAATACTTATTTCCCTCATTAAAATGCAAATCAAGTTATAACATTGTTGACATGCGTTATTCTGGATTTTTGGATTTTTAAACCTACCATTACAATTATAGACTGATCATTTCTTTGTCAGTGGGCAAACGTACAAAATCAGCAGGGGATCAAATACTCTTTTCCCTCACTGTACCCTACATAATACCATACTCAACACACGTGTCAAGACACACAGGACTAATAATAATTACCTGGCTATAGCTATACGTCTGGCTGCATAATAAATCAGCTGGATTCATCCAGAGAAAATCCCCCCAAAAATCCTCCCCCAACGAGATGGAATTTAAATAGGAAGCACGGGCTAATAAAAGATAGGCCTGTCATAATGAATCAGCTCGACCTGTGTCAGGCTTTGAGTTTGAGTCTATCCTATCACATATCCATCCCTGCTATCATATTGTGAACAGGGAATAGAGAAGAAGAAAAGAGAGAGAAGAAGAAGCCTGAACCTTATATTCTCCTCTCCTCTCCGAAATTAACTTTGGTCCCAGAGAGAGAGGAGACACAGTGTTTGGAGCAGCACGGCTTCATTTTCTCTCCCTGTGCGCTCCTCTGCTTTGGCCCCAGAGGGACACCAAGATAGATTTGCATGCTGCACGCTATCCTCTGCTACCTGCTGCAATGTGTTATTGTGGCAAGCCAGATTCCCAACAGCAACTTGGAGGACTTTTAAAACTAAATGGTATCTGCGGGCGGTCTAGATGCACAACAGACACGTGCATAAAAACACGTACACGCGCACGGATGCACACACACTCACACACACACAGACGGACGCACACACAGACGCACGCACGCACACACACACACAGACGCACGCACACACACAGACGTACGCACGCACGCACACACACACACAAATGTGAAAACTGCATCAAAAGTGTAGTCTTTGAAGTGAAGTTCTAGGTTAAATACAATATGGCTGTCCATACTTGCAAATAAAGTGTTATGATTCAACTAAGGCAGGAATGCCCAACCCTGTTCCTGGAGAGCTACCGTCCTGTAGGTTTTTGCTCCAACCCTAATCTAGCACACCTGATTCTAATAATTAGCAGGTTGATAAGATGAATCAGGTTAGTAACACCTGGAGTTGGAGCAAAAACCTACAGGAGGGTAGCTCTCCAGGAACAGGGTTGGGCAACCCTGACCTAAGGTGTCAAAAGCCCAACTATAGGTATCAGTTTTTCTAAATTTGTTGTGCCCAATTTTCTTCATTGACTCACCTACAAACTGACAGCGATAGTGTGAACAAAAGATAATGTGCCTATAGGCATATAATGTGTTTTCCTATCTTTGACAATAAGGTCTACTACTCTTTATTAAAATGGTATATTTTGGTATACACTGAGTACACCAAACATTAGGAACACCTTCCTAATATTGAGTTGCACCTCCCCCCCCTTTCCCTCAGAACAGCCTCAATTCTCTACAAGGTGTCGTAAGTGTTCCACAGGGATGCTGGCCCATGTTGACTCCAATGCTTCCCACAGTTGTGTCAAGTTGGCTGGATGTCCTTTGGGTGGCGGACCATTCTTTTATTATTTTTATTTTTATATCAGCTTTAATATTGCAGATAGATTGTAACTTCCATCAATGTAATTGTCTGCATCACTTCCAATCCCCCATATGTTTTTTTTCTCTCGCATATATATATACATATACATACATAAACACATACATACATATAAATACATATACAGACATATATATTCATATCCTTTAAAAAATATATATTTCCCTTTATTACTTACCAACCCCACCACCCCTTCCCTAATTGGAGTAAACTAGTGAACAACAATGCTTAGGCCTCTACTTCCAGCTTATACATACTATATACATTTTATGGACACAGTCAATTTTACAATAATTATATTTTGTTTGTTTTTACTCCTGAACTTCCTCTACCTTCAACCTCTCCGAACATTTTCATGATGTCCATCCGGTTTGCTTCTATATGCCATATCTTTCTAACTGTGCTCTTTCACAAAAGCTCTCAACCTACAACCTATATACTAATTATGGACACAGTATGCTTTACATTAGTTATCTTGTTGTTATTAGTTGTTGTTAGTTGTTATTAGTCCCATCCTTCAACTCCATTCAACACCACCCATCTTGGCGTACACATCACCGACAAACTGAAATGGTCCACCCACGCAGACAGTGTGGTGAAGAAGGCGCAACAGAACCTCAAGAGGCTGAAGAAATGTGGCTTATCACCTAAAACACTCACAAACTTTTACAGATGCACAATTGAGAGCATCCTGTCGGGCTGTATCACCGCCTGGTATGGCAACTGCACCGCCCACAACCGCAGGGCTCTCCAGAGGGTGGTGCGGTCTGCCGAACGCATTACTGGGGGCAAACTACCCGCCCTCCAAGACACATACAGAACCCGATGTCACAGGAAGGCCAAAAAGATCATCAAGGACATCAACCTCCCGAGCCACTGCCTGTTCACCCCGCTATCATCCAGAAGGTGAGGTCAGTACAGGTGCATCAAAGCTGGGACTGAGAGAATGAAAAACAGCTTCTATCTCAAGGCCATCAGACTGTTAAATAGCTATCACTAGCACATTAGAGGCTGCTGCTGCCTATTGAAATCACTGGCCACTTTAAGAAATGGAACACTAGTCACTTTAATAATGTTTACATCTTGCACTACTCATCTCATATGTACACTGCTCAAAAAAATAAAGGGAACACTTAAACAACACAATGTAACTTCAAGTCAATCACACTTCTGTGAAATCAAACTGTCCACTTAGTAAGCAACACTGATTGACAATAAATGTCACATGCTGTTGTGCAAATGGAATAGACAACAGGTGGAAATTATAGGCAATTAGCAAGACACCCCCAATAAAGGACTGGTTTTGCAGGTGGTGACCACAGACCACTTCTAAGTTCCTATGCTTCCTGGCTGATGTTTTGGTCACTTTTGAATGCTGGCGGTGCTTTCACTCTAGTGGTAGCATGAGACGGAGTCTACAACCCACACAAGTGGCTCAGGTAGTGCAGCTCATCCAGGATGGCACATCAATGCGAGCTGTGGCAAGAAGGTTTGCTGTGTCTGTCAGCGTAGTGTCCAGAGCATGGAGGCGCTACCAGGAGACAGGCCAGTACATCAGGAGACGTGGAGGAGGCCGTAGGAGGGCAACAACCCAGCAGCAGGACTGCTACCTCCGCCTTTGTGCAAGGAGGAGCAGGAGGAGCACTGCCAGAGCCCTGCAAAATGACCTCCAGCAGGCCACAAATGTGCATGTGTCTGCTCAAACGGTCAGAAACAGACTCCATGAGGGTGGTATGAGGGCCCGACGTCCACAGGTGGGGGTGGTGCTTACAGCCCAACACCGTGCAGGACGTTTGGCATTTGCCAGAGAACACCAAGATTGGCAAATTCGCCACTGGCGCCCTCTGCTCTTCACAGATGAAAGCAGGTTCACACTGAGCACATATGACAGATGTGACAGAGTCTGGAGATGCCGTGGAGAACGTTCTGCTGCCTGCAACATCCTCCAGCATGACCGGTTTGGCGGTGGGTCAGTCATGGTGTGGGGTGGCATTTCTTTGGGGGGCCGCACAGCCCTCCACGTGCTCGCCAGAGGTAGCCTGACTGCCATTAGGTACCGAGATGAGATCGTCAGACTCCTTGTGAGACCATATGCTGGTGCGGTTGGCCCTGGGTTCCTCCTAATGCAAGACAATGCTAGACCTCATGTGGCTGGAGTGTGTCAGCAGTTCCTGCAAGAGGAAGGCATTGATGCTATGGACTGGCCCGCCCGTTCCCCAGACCTGAATCCAATTGAGCACATCTGGGACATCATGTCTCGCTCCATCCACCAACACCACGTTGCACCACAGACTGTCCAGGAGTTGGTGGATGCTTTAGTCCAGGTCTGGGAGGAGATCCCTCAGGAGACCATCCGCCACCTCATCAGGAGCATGCCCAGGCGTTGTAAGGAGGTCATACAGGCACGTGGAGGCCACACACACTACTGAGCCTCATTTTGACTTGTTTTAAGGACATTACATCAAAGTTGGATCAGCCTGGAGTGTGGTTTTCCACTTTAATTTTGAGGGTGACTCCAAAATCCAGACCTCCATGGGTTGATCAATTTGATTTCCATTGATCATTTTTGTGTGATTTTGTTGTCAGCACATTCAACTATGTAAAGAAAAAAGTATTTAATAAGATTATTTCATTCATTCAGATCTAGGATGTGTTATTTTAGTGTTCCCTTTCTTTTTTTGAGCAGTGTATATACTGCATTCTATTCTATAATATTATTCTGTATCTTAGTCCATGCCGCTCTGTCATTGCTTGTCCATATATGTATATATTCTTAAATCCCATTCCCTACTTTTTTGTGTGTATTGGGTATATGTTGTGAAATTGTTAGATATTACTGCACTGTCGGAGCTAGAAGCACAAGCATTTCGCTACACCCGCTATAACATCTGCTAAACATGTGACAAATAACATTTGATTTGATTTGATTTGATCTATCTCTTAACACCATCCATATTGGATTTCTCTTCGCCATATTTTTTTCAACTGTACTGTGATGTTTTACAAAAGTTCTGAACCCTTCTATTCTCATTGTTTCTATAGACTGTAAATTGAAAATATTTTTTTTTACTAAAAGTATTATTATATTATTGATCGATTGACTATGACTTTTCTGATCACTCAGTAGTGCTATCTGCAGGGTTAGCTCCAGGTAAATATTGCAATCCTTTAGCCATTCCTGGACCTGTGTCCAAAAACAGACTACAAATGGACAGTACCAAAACAAATTATCTAATGATTCTGTCTCTTCGCAGCAAAATCTGCAGAGCTGGGAAGATTGTGTCCCCCATATAAATAACATTCTACTGGTAGCAAGAATTTGGTATAATAATTTAAATTGAAAAATTCTAAGTTGTGAATCCGGCGTCATTTTGCATATCAGTACATAAACACTACGCCATGTAATCGCTACGTCAAAAATCTCTTCCCAACTATTTAGCAAACTATATTGGACGGCTGTCAATCCTTCGGTCATTAAATGAAACTGAAATGGGGGTGGACCATTCTTGATACACATGTGAAACTGTTGAGCATGAAAAACCCGGCAGCGTTGCAGTTCTTGACACAAACCGGTGTGCCTGGCATCTACTACAACACCCCGTTCAAAGGCACTTAAATCTGTTGTCTTGCCCATTCACCCTCTGAATGGCACACACACAATCCATGTCTCAATTGTATCAAGGCTTAAAAATCCTTCTTTAACCGGTCTCTTCCCGTTCATCTACACTGATTGAAGTGTATTTAACAATTGACATCAATAAGGGATCATAGCTTTCACCTGGATTCACCTGGTCAGTCTATGTCATTGAACAAGCAGGTGTTACTATGTTTTTTACACTCAAAACATAGGTGTATCACATCAAAGCTCATAATTCTGAATGAGTCATTAAACTGTACAGAATGTTGATTGTAATTGGTATAAATGTCTTAGCAATGTTATAGGGGAGAAGTGTAGTGTAGTAAACAAGTTTGAATGATACCCTGTGACATAGCTATCTATCAGGTCACAGAAGTTGATCTGGCAATAGGACGAGACATTCTCTACAGGCTTGGTGTGGCAATAAGACAGGCCATTCTACTCTACACAGGCCTGGTGTATTAGAGAGGTGATTATTGAGCTATAGATGCATCTATACCAACACTAAGTTGAATTCAATGTTTATTTACTGTGTGCAGGTTAGTCTCATTATTGGCCCATTTGACCCCTCTTCTTCTCCTCTACCTCTGCTCCCAAGGCAATTGTTGTGTTGTTGACATTGTTGCGTTACGTACTGTACTTCACTGAATGTAATGCATGTACTACTCTTATTGTTTTGTATACTCAGTGTACATATGATGTATTTGTAATATCACAGTGTCATTTTGTGACAACACCAGTTTTTAATCTGATATCCATTTGAACATGTGAAATAGCATTGCATGGTGTGTAATGTGGTATGATACTGAAAACTGACAGCGGGCAGACAGGTATTTTGTCCATGTTCAACACGTTGTCCATCCCTTTCTGGGGTTATGGGAACAGCCAAGGTCATGAACCTTTTGAGATAGACGTCATCAGTCGGGGTTTGGAGGGGTGTGAAGGGGAGTTGGTATGAGGTCACTGCAAGTAACACCTTTGTCCTCTGCTTTGACGGGTAGAATTCTGTTGATTATCTATTATCATGTTATTGAACATACATTTAACAAGCTGTTATGAGCTGCTGGGAAATCAATACCTTTTAAATGCTGTTTATATTTGATTAACGGTTAATATCCTCACAAATTATTTAATATAATAAGGTAATTTGTCTTTCACAGGAGCCGGCACCCTGCAAAGAAAAATAGAATAATAAATGAGGACCCTAGTAAAGATGAGATTTCTGATGCTTTCCCCGGCTCTAGTTTTATCACCCACGTCCTCTTTACAGCCACAAAGCTGCACTATGGTTATTTTATGCAAGTCATAAAATTAGCCTGAGATGGAATTAGCAGACTCACGGCTCTTTATAGGTCAAGCCGGTAGTTTATGAGCCCGCGACTCCCTGGCACTATTGTCAGGAGCCTAGTTAGAGGGGTCTTTAAGCATGATTTAATATGTCCATGCCTCAGAAAATAGTTAAATAGCTAATTAAATGGAGGAGTTAATTTACATATTAATTGACCTTCCAGTAATATTTATATTGATACCTACATGAGGAGCCCTTGTCTTCATTGCCTTTCATCATAGTTAGTCTGAGCAAATATGGTGTAACTTTTTTGTTTAATCTCAAGTTTCTTTTTATTGTCGCTGGAGAGCACCAGTGTATTCCAGGGCAGCGGCGGTAGCTAGGCAGCCAGCCAATCAGGCAGGGAGGCAGGCAGCTGGCTGGGGTTTGTGTGGCGAAGCTCCCTTTTGTTGTGGGATAATAGGGTGAAGAGCCATAAACACAGATGAGAAGTTGCCTTGAGGGCTTTTAGGGGAGGTGGGGGACACGGGGGAGACTGGGGGAGTATGAGGGGGGAGGAAGGGGGGACAGGGGCCGTGTCAAAGCTGCTCTTAATTATATCTCTAATCACCAATCAGCTCCTCTCTGTCCCCCAGGGCCCAACATTATCCCAACCTGTACAGAATAATCACAACAGTGTACCTGCAAGGTTACCCAGACACCACCACCATCTCCCTCATCAACAACACTCAATGCCATTTTCCACAGGCGCCATTTTTGTTCTAGTCCTCCAGAGGACATGATGATGATGACACAATCTGTTTATTATTTTGCGTCCATTACCATTTAGAAATTGAAATATGCTCTAGTATATCGCTCAGTGGATTTGCGTTGCAGCATGTTTGAATTGTCATGTTGATGTCCGCCGGGAGGTCTGGATAGCCATTCATTGAGGGATAATGATGAAATGTATCAACGATGATTAATAGGAAGCACATTGTTTATTTTCAACGGGGGGTTGGGTCCATTCTGCCCATCATGTTGTTAGCATGGTAAGCGTGTCTTATACCCTATTATGGGGTGCATCATTTGTCAATAGCTGTCTTCCTTTTGTCTCTGATGTTCTCCTTGGATAATGGCCCTTCAAATTGATCTGCATTGAGGGCCACATTCAACAATGGCTGTGCTAAATGGGCTCTTTTAGCCCATGTAAACAGAAAACGTGGCAACAACTAGCATAGCAGAGGGTGGTCGCTTGTTAGAGTCTGTAGTGCTGTGTTCACCCCAAAAGGGATGATTCAAAGGCTTTATTGTGGCTTATTTCACTCTTTCTGGATATCTGCATTGTCTTTTTCCAGTACTCATAATATTGTTAAACCAAAAATGTCCAAGCGAACTAATGCTCATAGAGGTAACACTGTTAAGGACGCAGGTGATTGATTTGTGGGAAAACTATCCGGTGTGCCACACCATTGTCCATCTCCCAGTGGTCGTCTCTCCCGCTGGCCCTTACAACACTGAGCCAGTCCTGATCCCCTATTTCACCACCAAGCGACCAGCTGCCCAACACTCCATCTCCTACCCCAGCCCATCAGCCCATCAGCTACACCATAGGCCATGGCCAGCCAGCCATCATCACTCACTGTGGTTAAGTAGGTGACAGGAAACGTGTGATAAACGAGTGTTGGAGCAAATTGAATATTGTTATGTCCCATGGTTTTTCACATGATCATGTGTGATCCCGCTTTAGCAAGGATGTTCAGACCGTAGAGATAAATGATCTAAATCAGCGATTCTCAATTGGTTAGGGTCCCGGGAGGTGTTGAATGGGTTAGGTGTTTGAGTAAAGAAAACACTTTTTTTTTTTCCAACTTGTTTTATGAAAAATACTCCAGTCTGAACTTAACCGACTAAAACCCGATAGAAGGTGTGTAGAAATGATAACTAACCTTTCTTTTTTAATAATTTAACCTCTGCAAAAATGTTCTTCAATCACAGTATTTCCAATATAGAGTTATTAGCAGCGCTATTTAGTGGATTTGGTTGATTTTGTGGTCTTCATCAAGAATATGGGCAAAATTGAATTATTGACAATGAAAAAGATGGGACTGTTTTTCCCTTGTCATATAATTGGTACATTTACTATCAATATAGCATAAACAATTGTTTTCCAGATTGCATTTTGGCAAAAAGAAAATCGTGATGCGAATGTTGGATTGCGACTGAGACAACCTGGTTCAATTTGGTCCCGATGCAAAACCAGTTGAGAACCACTGATCTAAATCATCTAGTTGTATCTCTGTGGTTCAGACTTAGTCATCACTGGTAATTTAACCAGGTGTATCAGGACACTGCTAGATGATGTGGTCACTAAATTGATTCAGGGGTAAAACATAATATCCGTTATGTTTTTACATGAGGCTTGTCTAAAATGGGCAGCCCTGTAGACACAGACCAGACCAGACCAGGACACAGTGACCAACCTCCGAAGCCCCTGTAATTTTTCTCTGGGTGTCGTTTAACCAACGATTAGCGACAAAGTGCCCCATCCTTCAGGATGCTAGTCAGGCCAGGCTCCTCTGTCCACAGCAGGTTGGTTATCACCTCAGACAATATGAGTCTGCTAGCGCACTCGGCTAGCAGCATCTCAGAGACTAGTTATTATCATATTAGTGCATCAGGTTGGTTATCCCCTCAGAGACTATCCGTTAGCCTGTTAGCGTTTAGTGTACTAGACTACTGCACTGCAGTGGTGCTGAGCCAGCCAGAGGCCAAGCAGGGCATGTGTGGACAGGGCCAGGGTCTGGGAGATATCAGCTGTGCAATAACAATAATGTAGCCTGGCCCCCTCCACCCTCCATGGCCCAGCCAACGTCCAGGGTCCACTCCAGCAGCATTTCCGACTGAATAACTCTATAAAATGGACACCTGCCACCTTGCTGCATGTATCACCGTGGTCCACTCCTCCGTGGCAAGCAGCACAATCGCCCGGCAGTCACGGTCAGTTGCCCGCTAATATATCAGATGCGATCCCCGAGCAAGGGTTCAGCGCCCCAGCCAAACGTTCACGTTATTTGTTCTTGTCATTAAACTAAACTTTATTGTGACTCTCTGGCTGTTATTGCACCGGTAGCACTTCTCCTGGACCGGACTTTATCATTTCAACTGTCTATGAATCTCCCGGGCTTTTGCCACCGCACTTCACTGAGCTATAATTCCTGCTGTGTGCCCTCATGCTAGGGGAGAGATGGGGGAAGAGAGGTGAAGGGTGGGATGGAGGGGGAAAAAACTATATGACAAGAACAAGGGCTTTTCAATTTGCCGCCCTGATTTGCAATTTAATAAATGCTCTCACAGCATGCACACACTCACACGATGTCAGCCATTTTTGTGGCTCAGTGTGTGAGTGTGTTATGTGTATTTTCTGGGCTCCCGAGTGGCGCAGTGGTCTAAGGCACTGCATCTCAGTGCTTGAGGCGCCACTACAGACCCCCTGGTTCGATTCCAGGCTATATCACAACCGGCCGTGATTGGGAGTCCCATAGGGCAGCGCACAATTGGCCCAGCGTCGTCCGGGTTTGGCCGGTGTAGGCCGTCTTTATAAATAAGAATTTGTTCTTAACTGACTTGCCTAGTTAAATAAATAAAATAAATAAAATATAACCAGCTGTAGAATGGTCAATAATGTGAGGTAAGGTTCAAATGACCAACATGTTGAGCATACTGTTTGTCCAGTTATTGCATGGCATACCCTAATGATGTTGTTATCCAGTGGTATCCTTTTTAATAATAACATACAATTCTCTATATTTCTTCTTAGGCCTATAGACAAGCCTACTCTGAACCCACATTTAGAGGACCACCAGGCCTATGGCTGCTGCTGCCTCCACTCTCATCCATCCAGTCCCATCTAAGATCCAAACCATTAACCTGTGGCCATGGTGAGAACCATTATTATTCTTTTTATTATGGAACTTTACATCAAAGTTTTTGTTGAGGTGAAAAATGGAAAGTGCGGTGCCTGTTAAACTGTAATGAAAAGGGTTGTGATCCATGGGTGTTGCTTTGCCTCGGTGTGCTTTACGGCGGACAAAGAGAGGGCATCCCTCAGTGGGTTTTTGTCATTCCCCCACATCCTTCCATTAATCTATATGCTCCTATCTTTCCATATGGATTCCACTCTCTCTGAGTGTTATCTGTGTTATTAAAGAAACGTTGATTTAAATATGAATTAAAAATGAAATGTGTCTGAGATGTGTGTGTGGATCATTAGGACGCTGTCGATGTTACGCCACGGACAAGAGGTGGCTGTTTGTACAGCGTGTGTATTTTCCGAAGGTTCTTGAAAGAGACAATGCGGTCATAGAAAATATAAACTGCAGATAAATGAAGTGACATAAAACCGCAGTCCGTGTCCTGACATGCTTGGGTGGCTTCCAGGCTGAAACTGCGTTAATTTTCACCTCCTGTGAATAGATAGCGCTAACATCCTTTTCTCCTCTGGGTGGAAAGAAATAAATATATTTTGATGTGCTTTAGTAAGGTGGTTGGATGGCTGGATTATGCCATTTTACATCTTTATACTTATGTGTGCGTATCCGATGACACACTCCGACAGCAAAGCAATGGAATTACTTTCAGTGGCAATGGGAAGCCTGTGCCTGTGCCTGTATTGGCATCCATGTTTGACTTGAATTGTCACAGAGTCCCTGAAATGATTGTAGCATTATCTATGTATCTACAATATTTACATTTTCTATCATAGATTCATGTCTTATCTCACATAATCAATACACCAGATGAAAATGTTGTCAACATCTTTAATTTAAAACGTAAAGACTGAAAATCTTTCTAGTTTGTGAGAGATACATCCAAGTTACGCCCATTGTTGGTCAAGCGTAAGATCTGGTGCTGGTCTAGGAACCCTCAAAAACCACCATGACATCTCCAGCATCTCTTCTTTCCCAATGAGGTAAAAAGGGCAAGTTTTTGTTCTTTAAGATGGCGAGACATAACCCGTCCATGGAACATAAACGTGTCTGCTAGTTGGTGGATG
Source organism: Coregonus clupeaformis (assembly GCF_020615455.1). Classification (NCBI taxonomy): domain Eukaryota; kingdom Metazoa; phylum Chordata; class Actinopteri; order Salmoniformes; family Salmonidae; genus Coregonus; species Coregonus clupeaformis. The sequence continues at coordinate 9,081,227 of NC_059217.1, forward strand.
GATAGAGGCCCACATGCCTGCCTTCATAAAAAGGTCTTTAAACCCTCGTCCAGATCTCCTTCTCATTCCCAAGGAAGCATGAGATTAAAGGAAGAAGCAAGGGGATTCGTGCAGCCGCCTGGGAAGGCTGCTTGGCAAATGTAATAGATTGGCAGGAACGTTTAAAAGCACTGAGGGGGGAGGCAGTTATGCAGAACAGGGTTGGTTGATAGTAATCTGCGCCCTGTCTCTCAGCCGCCAAAGACAAAGAACACACGCCGAGGCCCTGATTGCTTCTTAAGAAGCCCTTCCCCGAATGCCGCCATGATGGATTCCCGTATTTTGACTGTTAATATGTTTGAATGAAAATTATTTATACATTTTGGTGAGGTTGAGCGCCTCTCGCCGTGATTACTGCCACAGAGAATGAGAAAGGAAGCAGGAAATGTCCATGTCAGAGCCTGATGTATACCCAGATTATAGGCTGATTGCAGCTCAGATGAGCGCCGGTGGAGAATCATTTGCCTGCGCCTGTGACAACTCCCCATCCCTGACAAGGTTTTTCCGGTTATTGATGCATTCTGCATAAATGCAATCCGTCGGTGGCATTGGTTGGGGGAATGGTTGGCGAGATGGAGGGATGGGGCGATTGGAGGTGTGAGGGAGGGTATTTCATACACTCTGAGGCAGGGAGGCGAGCGGCAGAGACGGAGAGAATCCTGAGTGTTTTTTATCCGCAGCTGCGCCATGGAGCACTGGCCGGGGAGCTGATCAAAAGTGAATCACATGCGCAGGGAAATCTGCATGTGTGATGATGCGATTTAATTTTGATCAGCTCCCCGGTCGACGCACCACGGCGCAGTGGCGGATAAAGAACACTCAGGATTCTCTCGCTCTCTAACACTCGCCTCCCTGCCTCAGAGTGTATTAAATTCCCCCACACCTCCGTATCCCTCCATCCCTCGATCGCCCCATCTCTCCATGTCACTAAACATCCGCCAACCAACGCCACCGATGGATTGCATTCATGCAGAATGTATCAATAACTTGAAAAACTAGCCTATGTTGCTCTTCAGTTACTAAACTTTTTGGCCTTTACGGAGATATGGATTACCCCAGAAAACACTGCTACTCCAGCTGCTCTCTCATCATCTGACTACGTTATTTTTCATAGTCCGAGAGCATCTGGTCGTTGCAGTGGTGGCACAGGGCTTTTTTTATTGGTTTTCCATTAAAACAGTAAGAAAAATTCATTAAATGTAATGTGAATTTACAATGAAGCTGTGCTGCTGCCAGCAATGGTTTGGGTCTCATGTTGCGTCCCTTTCAGATGGTTAAGCATTGCACCTGTACTACCATTACTGTACCTCGATTCCACCTTCAAAGTTAGCATTTTCTTCTCATTTAACTTCTCAAAGTATTGCCATACAGGACTTTGCTTCTGTCACTTGCCTTTCTCTGCCATTTTCCCAACTGTTAACTACGATGACGTAATGCTGGAGAGTCGACTCCAAAATAATTGATTCCTCGACTTCCGGGGTTGACCCCCATTTCTGAGTGTCAAGATTCGATTCCGCTAGGAATCGACTCCTAAGATTCAGTATTTTTGGAATGGAGGAGACTGATTAGTTGCCATACCTCCGAGAACACAAACACTTGCATCTTTCATAGCGAGCTAGCGAGGGAGGGAGAGAGAGGGGAGGGACACAGTATAGGCAGGTCGGCCACCAGGCAGACGGAGTCAGAACCATGCACTAGACCTATCTACAGGTAATCAAAAGCTGTATCTCACAATGGAATGCTGTATCTCACAATCTCTTGGCTTGCAATGTCTTGCAACTTCAGTAAAGCAGGGCCTATCATCAATGAATAGGCTAGGACATTCTACAGTCATGGTCAAAAGTTTTGAGAATTACACAAATATAAATTTTCAGAACGTCTGCTGCCTCAGTTTTTATGATGGCAATTTGCATATACTCCAGAATGTTATGAAGAGTGATCAGATGAATTGCAATTAATTGCAAAGTCCCTCTTTGCCATGAAAATGAACTTAATCCCAAAAAACATTTCCACTGCATTTCAGCCCTGCCACAAAAGGACCATCTGACATCATGTCAGTGATTCTCTCATTAACACAGGTGAGAGTGTTGACGAGGACAAGGCTGGAGATCACTCTGTCATGCTGATTGAGTTAGAATAACAGACTGGAAGCTTTAAAAGGAGGGTGGTGCTTGAAATCATTGTTCTTTCTCTGTTAACCATGGTTACCTGCAAGGAAACACGTGCCGTCATCATTGCTTTACACAAAAAGGGCTTCACAGGCAAGGATATTGCTGCTAGTAAGATTGCACCTAAATCAACCATTTATCGGATCATCAAGAACTTCAAGGAGAGAGGTTCAATTGTTGTGAAGAAGGCTTCAGGGCGCCCAAGAAAGTCCAGCAAGCGCCAGGACCATCTCCTAAAGTTGATTCAGCTGCGGGATCGGGGCACCACCAGTGCAGAGCTTGCTCAGGAATGGCAGCAGGTGTCAAGAAGGGCAGCGAGGAAGCCACTTCTCTCCAGGAAAAACATCAGGGACAGACTGATATTCTGCAAAAGGTACAGGGATTGGACTGCTGAGGACTGGGGTAAAGTCATTTTCTCTGATGAATCCCCTTTCCGATTGTTTGTTGCATCCGGAAAAAAGCTTGTCCGGAGAAAACAAGGTGAGCGCTACCATCAGTCCTCTGTCATGCCAACAGTAAAGCATCCTGAGACCATTCATGTGTGGGGTTGCTTCTCAGCCAAGGGAGTGGGCTCACTCACAATTTTGCCTAAGAACACAGCCATGAATAAAGAATGGTACCAACACATACTCCGAGAGCAACTTCTCCCAACCATCCAAGAACAGTTTGGTGACGAACAATGCCTTTTCCAGCATGATGGAGCACCTGGCCATAAGGAAAAAATGATAACTAAGTGGCTCGGGGAACAAAACACCAACATTTTGGGTCCATGGCCAGGAAACTCCCCAGACCTTAATCCCATTGAGAACTTGTGGTCAATCCTCAAGAGGCGGGTGGACAAACAAAAACCCACAAATTCTGACAAACTCCAAGCATTGATTATGCAAGAATGGGCTGCCATCAGTCAGGATGTGGCCCAGAAGTTAATTGACAGCATGCCAGGGTGGATTGCAGAGGTCTTGAAAAAGAAGGGTCAACACTGCAAATATTGACACTTTGCATAACCTTTATGTAATTGTCAATAAAAGCCTTTGACACTTATGGAATGCTTGTAATTATACTTCAGTATACCATAGTAACATCTGACAAAATTATCTAAAAACACTGAAGCAGCAAACTTTGTGAAGACCAATACTTGTGTCATTCTCAAAACTTTTGACCACGACTGTACACACAACAGACTGAAGACTGAACACACACTCATATCATTAGAGAAAGAGCAGGGGTGTAATCATTAGTTCAAACAGTTGCAAAACGGAACAACTAAAGCAAGAGTTTCTATTGGACAAATTCAGGTAGGTCTTTCCCCGTTTCGTTCCCGTTTGCTTCCGTTTAAGAAATGTTTTGCAACAGAATCAGTGTAATGAATATGCCACAGGCGAGCCAACCTGAGGGAGAGAGAGGAGGGGGCAGGAAGAAAAAACATGGTGCGCATATGTCTTGGTAATCTGTTTTGCATGCCTCGCAAATTCACCAAAGTAGCCTAAAGTTTGCCTCTTCCTCTCAGTTTTCTCCAGGCCTTGATAGCCTATTGACTAGTTAGGCTATAACACTGAAAATATTATGTTTTATGGTAACTGCACTGCGATTTTAATTTTGTGGGAAAAAATAAATAAAAAATAAATTGTTTTTCATGATTTTTCTTAACGTTAATTTTGTTTAAATGTTCACACCACTAATTTCTCATATGTGGAGATGTTCTATTTTCCCCCTCTTTCACCTGTCCATCTTCTCATTTCAATTCCATGCTGTCACTGTCACTTGTCCACTCAAGCTTTACATTGTTGTCATATATCACCCACCAGGTGCCCTTGGAGAGTTCCGCAATGAGCTTGACACCTTGATAAGCTCATTTACCGACGATGGCTCACCACTCATCGTACTGGGTGACTTCAATCTCCCTAAGCCTGACTTCGATTCTTTCTTTCCACCTCTTTCTTTCCACTCCTTTCCTCTTTTGACCTTCCCAGTCCTCTTCACCTACTAATCTGGATGCAACCCCCTCCATGTCTCTAATCACAATGTTATTTCCTTTTCTCTCCCTCTCTCTTCCAACCCTACCCACTCAGCTCCTACTAAGCCCCTACCTACTGCGCCGTCACAATCTTCGTTCTCTCTTTCTCACTACTCTCTCCTCTTCTATCTTATCATTTCTACCTTCTGCTAAATCCTTCTCTCTCCTGTCTCCTGATTCTGCCTCTTCGACCCTACTCTCCTTCCTTTCCACATCCTATGACTTTCACTGTCCCCTTTCCTCCCGGCTGGCTCGGCCCTCCCCTCCTGCATTAGCTGTGTTCCCTCTGACTTCAAGATAGCCAGAGTCGCTCCCCAACAATTGACCCCTCTGACATCAACAACTACAGACCGGTATCCCTTCTTTTCCATTCTGTCTATGACCAACTCTCACATTATTTCTCTCAGAACGATCTTCTTGACCCTAAACTGTCACATGGTCTCTCCTATCATTGCTATGCAGATGACACTCAACTACTTTTCTCACTCCTGCAGGTTCATGCTGTACAACATCTTTAAGAGAACGACCCTTCCTCACACAGGAAGTGGAGCAGGTCCTAATCCAGGCTCTTGTCACCTCTCGTCTAGACTAGCGCAACGCCCTGTTGGCTGGGCTCCGTGCTTGTGCCATCAAACTCCTGCAACTTATCCAGAACGCCGCAGCCCGCCTGGTGTTCAATCTTCCCTAGTTCTCCTATGTCACCCCACTCCTCCCCACACTCCACTGGCTTCCAGTCGTAGCTCACATCCACTATAAGACCATGGTGCTTGCCTACGGAGCAGCAAGGGGAACTACCCCTCCCTACCTTCATGCTATGCTCAAACCCTACACCCCAACCCGAGCACTCTGTTCTGCCACCTCTGGTCTCTTGGCCCTCCCACCCCTATAGGTCAGCTCCCGCTCAGCCCAGTCAAAGCTCTTCTCTGTCCTGGCACCCCAATGGTGGAACCAGCTTCCCCCTGATGCTAGGACATCTTCCAAAAACGTCTGAACCCCTACCTCTTCATAGAGTATCTTAAATGAATCCCAAGTTGTAGTTTCCTACTAACACTGACTTTGCTGATAACTACTTTATTGAGGGAAAATGTACTTGCTATGACTGTGATATGTGGTTGTCTCACCCAGCTATCTTAAGATGAATGCACTAATTGTAAGTCGCTCTGGATAAGAGTGTCTGCTAAATGACTCAAATGTACTGTAAATGTAAAACCACCTCCAATATCTACTCCAAGCCTCCAAAGCCTTATTCACAATTGAATAATTTCCCCTCTCTCTAGTTTTATATCTTTGCAAAATGATGATTTCTGTTCATACCTAAAGGTGACCTCTGGCACAGAAAAGGCAAATTTACACCATGTGCTATGGGACCAACTGAAACATTTTGAACTCAGCCTCTCCCAAGATGTTAGAGCAACCTGGACCCAAGCCACTTTACAATAAAATGGCATAAGCAATAAACAACAAACAAATCTTCACACCTCTCAACCCTACCCTCCACCCCTCCCTCCTCTGAACCCCCAACTCCACCTTCGGACCCCCTTGTCTCACCCGCATGAGTAACAGTACCCGGGCAGGCAAGCAGAGACACTATCTCTTTCTCTGTTTTGGGGCCTGATATGAATACAAGCCTTGTTTTATGGAACTGTGTAATTGGAAGACAGTGATTTACTGCAGTGTATACAGGGACTGCATCTTACAAAATATCTGGAAGCAGGGAATAATCACTTCCCGGGCCAGTCAACGCATCTATCTGGGCACAGGTATATTTTAACCACCCTGTGTTGACAGTGTTGGTTATTAGCTGGCAAATAAATGATTCAGTACTAACAAGGGAGGAAAACATTAGGAAAATCTCCTTTCCCCCCAAATAGCCTATAACAGGACAAAGCCAAAGTGGCAGGGGTAGGAGGGCAGACAAAAGAGGCAGTCATTTTTTTGCTCAATTACAAAAGGCAAATATTTATTATTTATAAGTACATTCCTTGTATGGGCTTAAATGTTATTTATGGACCTGTTGCATAGTAATTTCCCATGTAACTCATTATTTTTTGCCAGAGGGTGTTGTAAAGGAGAAAGGATATATTTAATGACACTCTGCTAGTTGGTGCAATTACAGTGTAATCATTATGTAAAATGTGCTATTAATTAAATACATTTGTAGGCTAGGGAACATCATTTTCTGCAGGGCTCTTCTCTACTCCTCATCCTTTAAAAAGCAGCCAGCCATCTGTTTTTCACTAAAAACCTTTATTATGTTGTGACTTGGCTGCATACATATTTATAAAATAGATTTTCATTAGGCACAGATTTCAACCACGGGGTAGATTATTAATGTGGAGGACGTCCCACCAAAGGTTTGAAAGGCAATTAGGTTTCTTTCCAATCTTATCTTTCTGTTTTCGTCTTTTGGTGGTGATAACTATATATAAAGATCAATGCATTCAGAAACCATAATTTTGCTACATATTCTTTATTTAGAATATAGTAATTTGGTTTTGAAATGTAAAGGGCTTATACCTATTAACACTTTATTCTGCATCTACAGTAAGAAGTTCAGTAACAAACAAAGTTTTATGAGAAAAATAAAGTATCTTGATGGTATATTTTCTATATTTAATTTAAAACAATGAGACCACAGAACATAGACATATCTTTAAGATGCTTTTAACGAAATAGCATCTTAAATGAGGTGAAGATTCACACCATTGGACATTATAAAGTATTTCTTTAAAATTACAGAATCCAGTTGTCTTGCTCATCAGAAAGAAAATGTTGGTGTTAGCAAGCACCCAGAGATAATGTGATTGACCCTGTGTTTGCTATGCTGCCAGTCGCTAATGTTGCCGCTGAGCCCAGGGGTCATTGGCACTTCCAATGCTCTTTAGACAGAATCTGTTTTCTTTACTTCATGGCACAAAGGAAATGATTAAGAAAACAATTCAATATAGAGAAGAATACAACCATTTACATTGCAAATGCACCTGTTTGCTATTCAGAGAGCATAGGGCGGTAGACGTAGATCTGTTAAGCGAGTCAGTCCACCAGCGGACTGCATAATGTCTATAAGTTTATTCCTCCCCGTTAGAGAGATACAAGATCTTGTGATCAGCAATATACTGCTACAAGCTTCCCTTGTTTTTGAGATACATGTAGGCGTATGTTAACACAATTTGGACAGATATGTGGTACAGTAGAATAGAGTACACTAGGCACTGCTACAGTGCAGTACTTGTGTGTTTGGCTTCATAAAATGTATATCATTATTTCATTTAGAACATAAATATAGGGTAGCTGGTTAATTTGTCAGGAAAAGGTCATAGATTTATGATAGCCATTGTCTTCTGATTTATACGGAACAGGACAAAAACGTGCCATGTTTGCTTCGGGAAACTCACCCCCAGCTGAACTATAGACCATATTGCATGGTCAGACATTGGATTAGATATTGCATGTATCCTCCCTGATCCTCCCAGAATCCTCCTTCTCCATGAAGTGTGTCCATTCATTCATAAACCTGTAGATCAATATCTCTGGCTCTAAACCATCTCTGGTAACAACATCAGCTGGCTCTGACCACAAGGCTTTGCTCTTATCAGGAGTTAAGCTGCTTGTCTTGTGTCACCGTGGCTAATCTAGTGAATGTCTGACTGGGACTGTCACTCTAACTATGACACCTGCTCCTGGAAAGAGTGTCACTGTCATCTCACTAACCTCATGCCAAATAGGTGGGGGGGGTTGATGATGATGATGATGACCACATGACCATCTTACATGCACACACATACAAGCACACCAGGGGCCGGATTCACAAAACACTACTTACGTGAGAAGTTTCTTAAGGAAAAAAATAAGAAGTTCACAAGATAGTTCGTAAGTGCAATTCCTCAAAATGTTCTTAGGAATTCAGAGATTTCTTAGGAACTTCGTAAATATATTTCCTAAGAACTTCGTAAATATCTTCTTATCTGGCATTGACATTAGTGACGTGCTTGAAACCAATAAATAAGCCTATGTGACAGGGATGATAGGATTTGGCCCACTATAATAATGTGTTGATATTTCCATTTTATTCAATTTATTTATCTGCTTTATGTCTCGAGAAAACGATTTCTTTAGTTGGCTCGCGAACATAAACGTTATTTTTCACACATTATAGCCATCAGACTAACTATATCAAAAACAAAAATGGATAACCAAGGAAAGCGCAATAAAAACTTCAGCGAACAAGAGCTTGAAGTGATGGTGGAGGAAATAGCAGGTTGCTGTTGGGGAGACTCGATAACTGCGGGGTCACTGCAGAGACCAAAAAGAGAGGATGGCCGAGAGTGGCCTAGTCTGTCTCTGCCGTCGGGGGTATGGCAAGGGACAGTGAAGCCATAAAAAAAGTGGTCTGACATCAAGTCTAACTGTAAGTCGCTCTGGATAAGAGCGTCTGCTAAATGACTAAAATGTAAATGTAAGTCGGCTGCTAAGAAGAAGGGAGCTGAAGAAGACTATATACAAGTGGTACCAGTACCGAGTTGATGTGTAGTCGTACGAGGTAATTGAGGTAGATATGTACATATAGCTAGGAATAAAGTGACAGATAGTACACAGTATCAGCAGCGTATGTGATAAGTCAAAAAGAGTTAGTGCAAAAAGGGTAAATGCAGATAGTCCAGGTAGCTATTTGGTTAACTATTTAACTAACTCTTTAGCAGTCTTATGGCTTGGGGGTAGAAGCTGTTCAGGCTCCTGTTGGTGCCAGACTTGGTGCATCGGTACCGCTTGCCATGCGGTAGCAGAGAGAACAGTCTATGACTTGGGTGGCTGGAGGCTTTGACAATTATTAGGCCCTACCTCTGACACCTCCTGTATAGAGGTCCTGGGTGGCAGGGAGCTCAGCCCCAGTGATGTACTGGGCCATCCGCACTACCCTCTGTAGCGCCTTGCCGTTGGATGCCAAGCAGTTGCCAAACCAAGCGGTGATGCAGTCAGTCAAAATGCTCTGAATGTCTCAGCTGTATAACTTTTTGAGGATCTGAGGGCCCATGGCAAATCTTTTTAGCCTCCTTAGGGGAGAGAGGCATTGTTGTGCCCTCTTCACGACTGTGTTGGTGTGTTTGGACCATGATACCATGCATTCTGAAAGTATTCAGACCCCTTGACTTGTTCCACATTTTTTTACGTTACAGCCTTATTCTAAAATTGATTAAATAAAAAAATGTCCTCATCAATCTACACACAATACCCCATAATGACAAAGCGAAAAGCGTTTTTAGAAATGTTTGCATATGTATTAAAAGTTAAAAACAGAAATACCTTATTTACATAGGTATTCAGACCCTTTGTTATGAGACTCGAAATTGAGCTCCGGTGCATCCTGTTTCCATTCATCATCCTTGAGATGTTTCTACAACTTGATTCAATTGATTGGACATGATTTGGAAAGGCACACACCTGTCTATATAAGGTCTTGCAGTTGACAGTGCATGTCAGAGCAAAAACCAAGCCATGAGGTCGAAGGAATTGTCCGTAGAGCTCCGAGACAGGATTGTGTCGAGGCACAGATCTGGGGAAGGGTACCAAAACATATCTGCAGCATTGAAAGTCCCCAAGAACACAGTGGCCTCCATCATTCTTAAATGGAAGAAGTTTGGAACCACCAAGACTCTTCCTAGAGCTGATCGACTGGCCAAACTGCGCAATCGGGGGAGAAGGGCCTTGGTCAGGGAGGTGCCCAAGAACCTGATGGTCATTCTGACAGAGCTCCAGAGTTCCTCTGTGGAGATGGGAGAACCTTCCAGAAGGACAACCATCTCTGCAGCACTCCAATCAGGCCTTTATCGTAGAGTGGCCAGACGGAAGCCACTCCTCAGTAAAAAGCACATGACAGCCTACTTGGAGTTTGCCAAAAGTCACCTGAAGGACTCTCAGACCATGAGAAACAAGATTCTCTGATCTGATGAAACCAAGATTGAACTCTTTGGCCTGAATGCCAAGCATCATGTCTGGAGGAAACCTGGCACCATCCCTACGGTGAAGCATGGTGGTGGCAGCATCATGCTGTGGGGATGTTTTTCAGCTGCAGGGACTGGGAGACTAGTCAGGATCGAGGGAAAGATGAACAGAGCAAAGTACAGAGAGAGATCCTTGGCCTATGTGGAGAGATCCCACATTGAAGCATGGTGGTGGCGGAATTATGCTGTGGGGATGTTTTCCAGTGGCAGGGACTGGGAGACTAGTCAGGATCAAGGCAAAGTACAGAGATCCTTGATGAAAACCTGCTCCAGAGCTCTCAGGACCTCAGACTGGGGCGAAGGTTCACCTTCCAACAGTACAACGACCCTAAGCACACAGCCAAGACAACGCAGGAGTGGCTTCAGGAGAAGTCTCTGAATGTCCTTGAGTGGCCCAGCCAAAGCCCGGACTTGAACCCAATCGAACATCTCTGGAGTGACCTGAAAATAGCTGTGCAGCGACGCTCCCCATCCAACCTGACAGAGCTTGAGAGGATCTGCAGAGAAGAATAGGAGAAACTCCCCAAATACAGGTGTGCCAAGTTTGTAGCATCATACCCAAGAAGACTCGAGGCTGTAATCACTGCCAAAGGCTCTTCAACAAAGTACTGAGTAAAGGGTCTGAATACTTATGTAAATGTGATATTTCAGTTTTTTATTTTTAATCAATTTGCGAAAAAATCGAACAACCTGTTTTTGTTTTGTCATTATGGGGTATTGTGTGTAGATTGATGAGGGAAAAAGACAATTGAATCAATTTTAGAGTAAGGCTGTAACGTAACAAAATGTGGATAACATCAAGGGGTCTGAATACTTTCCGAATGCACTGTAGATCCTGAGTGATGTGGACACATTGGAACTTGAAGTTCTCAACCCACTCCACCACAGCCCCATCGATGTGAATGAGGGCGTGCTCGGCCCTCCATTTCCTGTAGTCCACGAGCAGCTCCTTTCTCTTGCTGATGTTGAGGGAGAGGTTGTTGTCCTGTCTCTGACCTCCTCTCTGTAGGCTGTCTCATTGTCGTCAGTGATCAGGCCTACCACCGTCGTGTCATCAGCAAACTTAATGACGGTGTTGGAGTCGTGCGCAGCCACGCAGTCATGAGTGAACAGGCAGTACAGGAGGGGACTAAGCATGCACCCCTGAGGGGCCCCTGTGTGGTGTCAGTGTGGCATGCACCCCTGAGTGTCAGTGTGGTAGATGTGTTGTTGCCTACCCTCACCACCTGGAGGTGTCCCGTCAAGAAGTCCAGGATCCAGTTGCAGAGGGAGGTGTTAAGTCCCAGAGTCCTTAGCTTAGTGATGAGTTTGGAGGGCACTGTTGTGTTAAACGCTGAGCTGTAGTCAGTAAACTGCATTCTCACATATAGGTGTTCCTTTTGTACAAGTGGGAAAGGGCAATCGAGTGTAGTAGAGATTGTGTCAACTGTGGATCTGTTGGGGCGGTATGCAAATCCTTCCCCCACTTCCCCTCTTTGCTCATCGTCAGATTTTTAAAAATCTGCGAGGCATCAACAGGTTAAGATTATTATAATCTGAGCGAGAGGCGGTATGAATTACAATATTTATACTGAATGGTTTATTTGTGCCGGCCAGACGGATGGCGGCACAGCATTTTAATCCATTACACCACGCTGAGGTGTCAAATTAGGCTGCTTCATTAATACACTATCCACAAGCACATTACTGGAGAGGAGACAGAGGGGGGCGGGGGATTGAGGGGGGAGGGGGTAGATGAGGTGTAGATGGGGGGTAGAGAGAGAGAGAGAGAGAGAGAGAGAGAGAGAGAGAGAGAGAGAGAGAGGAGAGAGAGAGAGAGAGAGAGAGAGAGAGAGAGAGAGAGAGAGAGAGAGAGAGAGAGAGAGAGAGAGAGAGAGAGAGAGAGAGAGTGGGAGGAGGGAGCCACTGACTGTACATCAAGTAGAGATTATTATTATTCCTTCTCCTAGAGATGAGCAAATTATAAGAGCATACACCTTCTTTATCTGTTTGGATAAGAGGGGGGCTGCCATGTGGGCCGGGTGATGGATGACTGTGTTTACAGATGAGGGTGATAATGTTAAGCAGAGCAGCATTAAGCAGCAATGAGCCACAGAGCCAAGCCTGGGCTCCAGGCCGGGTCGGTCAGACACTCAATGAGGCCGAGACTGATGAGGTCTCCCTGGGCACCAAATTAGGCAATCTTCCCCTACTCCTCCAGATTGATAGAGTCACTGCTCAGGGCAGAGATTGCAATGGGAGGACTAAAGTTTACTCTCTTCGTGTTATCTGTGGTTTTTGTACAGTAGGGTAAGGCCAGGGTAGTGGTCATCTATATAGAAGAATAACCTCACATGAGGGATTCTGTAGAATGGAGGTCCCAAAGTAAAATAATAATGACGTGAAAATTATGATTTCTAGGATTTTTGGTGAGTTCCTATAAATACTTTTTTCAGTTCCACCCCTGACTGTAGGACATGTATGTTGCTGTTTTTATTTTATTTGTGTCAATGTCTGCCGTGTGTGGCATGTTGTTATATGTTATCTGTTATAATTTAATTATATTAGAGAAGGTCAACCAGGAATATCTGTGTTGTCTTGTCTCATTATCGTTACACTGTACCTCCAGTAAAACGTTAGGAAGAAATATAGGCTTAATATTTTCCTTTATTATTATCCAAGTTAATGAGAAAATGTATAGGTTGCTGTGTGAGATTTTCTGTTTTAAAATCAAGCTTCTATAAACCGATCCTCTGTTTGCTGTCTTAATACTAATACAAAGTATTATGCATAATACGTTGTTTTTGTATTGTGCACTCTCATATTGATTTTACAGTACAAATGATTATTCTGTTACGTTTTTGTGCAACTGTTTACAGGTAGTATCCTTGGTCATAGTTTGAGGTCAACTTTGCTATCTCTGTAATACCATTGTTTTAGGTGTTTTGTACCCCTTTCAAACAAAAGTACCTTCATTATGCAGGTTCAGATTGTCTGTATGAAAGGGGTAGGGGGTGAAAATATCTTGACCACCAATTTAGTATATCACCAAGCATTCACCAAAGATGTGCCTTGGCCATCACTGGAGTAAACAACACAGGAAGCACCCATTCAAGCACTGTGCACCAAATGTGAGTTTAATCAACAGCAGAAGCTTCTGTTTGTTCCAAGTCAAAATACATCAATCTACCCTGTCTCAAAGAACAGAAAGAAAAATGGCTGAAGGTAGGAAGGTTAAATGTCTGCATTAGAATGTGTGTCCCCGAGCATGTTAAAGAGCTTGGTATCGGTCCCCAGTCCCTCATGATTCCACTACGCCTTGTTATCCTTCTCCACCTGTCACAGGAAATAGAGTGATGGATCACTTCCTGGTGTCACTGCTGTGGACTGGTGACAATCAGCCAAATGATAGTGTCTGCCTGCCTACACATACTGTATCTGTAATTGATAGCCTAAACCCCAAACACTCTCTTTTCCGGTTGCTATGATGAAACATTGCATTGAAACCACTCCCGATGAGGTGGAGCCCAGAACATTTGTTATTTAATTCCCTCCCTTGTGCGCGCCGCACTGCACTCCCCCTCCGTCTCCCCCTGCTGACCGCCCCTCTCCCTCTCCCTCTCCCTCCACCCCCATCCCCACTCCCTCCACCCCCAAGTCCGCTCCCTCGCCCCTGCCAGAACTTTAGTCACAAGAACACATTATGGTAATCCGACAGTGTGTGTATGGGAATCAATCAAGGGAAAAGCCATCGCAAGAGTTATGACACGGCAAAGTCTGTTTGTAACTTTTGATTCATGGGAGATTTGGGGTTTTCTAAATTGAGAACGAGGCAAACTGTGGTGACTGTGGGATGGGGGGATGGTGGAATGGGTTTGAACCCACCCGGCATTCCAATTTAGACGCGGGAGCGGGAGAAGTGGGGGGACACGCACAATGATCGCGGGGCCCTCCGGGCCACCCGAGACAAGCCCATTTCCCTGACGATGTATGGATGGCATGGTTGTAACGATAGATGCCCCCTTCCTTCAGCCTCTCATCAGCACCAGCACCTTGTAGCCGCGGCAACGAGAGCCTGGGAGGACTGATTTATAAAGTTGTTTTGGCAATTTGCTGTTATGGTATTTCCCTGCCACATAAATACATATGTCTATTTCAGCATTCAGGTACTATCAGGGCTGTGATGGAGGAGCGTCAGAAGGGCTGTTATGGGAATACTTTGGGACATTTGGCAGGATGTTAGTGGATATGCACAGGTGCTTTAACAAGAGATGCTAACATGAACATTCATCCTGGCGGTATGAGTGGGAAAGTCAAAGGAAGGTTTTTGTGTTGACAATTAGATGTTCCTGTATGTATGAACTGTACACAAAGAGTTTGATTCCAAAAAACGTGATATACGCCAATTTTTACATTTGCATTTTTTCATCTAAAATGCTCATAGGTCCCTATATATGTCTATGAATTGTGAATTGTGGGGGAAAACAATCATTCTGATTGGCTGGGCCTGGCTCTCCAGTGGGTGGGCCTGGCTCCCAAGTGGGTGGGCCTATGCCCTCCCAGGACCACCTATGGCTGCACCCCTGCCCAGTCATGTGAAATCCATAGATTAGGGTCTAATTTATTTATTTCAATTGACTGATTTACTTATATGAACTGTAACTCAGTAAAATCGCTGAAATTGTTGCATGTTGCGTTTATATTTTTGTTCAGTATATGTCAATATCTGATGGAGAAAAAAAAAACGTTTGGAGTATCTTCATCCATTGTCCAATTGGTTATTAGAATTGTTTTTAAAACCTTTTAACAATTTTGATGACTGTTGCTACTTAAATGTCATAATACCCATAAAACCTGGCGGTCAAAGAGGGAAATTGTTCCAATCGCTTTTCCACCATTCATAGGGGATTTTAGAAACACTTAAAATAAGGGCTGTGTTTCGTGTAGGCTTACCCTGACGTGACGTTTTGATAACCGTGTAAATCACTCAAGGACAAGGTGACTTTTGTTAATATATTTGTCTGTATTTACCCCCCCAAAATGAAGTTCTAATTAGCGGCTAATAATAATCCAATAGCTAGATAGCTATTTAGCTATAATTTCATTGTGGTTAGCTAGCTAGGCAACTTAACATGTGTCCCTATATTATTTGTACAATATTGTTAAAACAAATTGATTATTTTAATATTTATTTATGTATTGATACTTTCTACATGTAACTGTTTAAAACCCAATTGGTTACTTTTTCTATTGGAGTTATGTTGTTTGAAGTGGAGTGTACAAAACTTTAGGAACACCTTCCTAATATTGAGTTGGTACCCCCTTTTGCCCTCAGAACAGCCTCAATTTGTCAGGGCATGGACTCTACAAGGTGTCGAAAGTGTTCCACAGGGACCCTGGCCTGTGTTGGTTCCAATGCTTCCTAGAGTTGTGTCAAGTTGGCTGATAGTGGATCTCTACTCCGAATAGCTCATTCCATCTCATCCCACAGATGCTCAATTAGATTGAGATCTGGTGACTGGGAAGCCCACTGCAGTAAGCTGAATTCACTGTCATGTTCATGGAACCATTCCTGGACAATCCTATCCTTGTGGCATGGGGCATTTTTCTGCTGAATGAAGGGATGCACCTGATTGGCAATGATGTTCAGATATCCTGTGGCATTCAAATGTTGCTCCATTTTTATCAAGGGGCCCAATATGTGCCATGAAAATACACCCCACACCATCACACCACCACCACCAGCAGCCTGCAATGTTGACACGCGCCATGATGTATTCATGCACTCATGTGGTTTTCTTCATACCCTAGTACTCCCATCAGCATGAAACATAAATAACCGGGATTCATCAGACCAGGCAATGTTTTCCTTCCTTAGCCCACTTCAACCGCAGTTTCTTGTATTTTGCTGAAAGAAGTGGAACTCTGTAAGGTTGTCGGCTGCCATACCCCATTCGTGTCAAGGTACGGCGAGTTGTGCATTATTTTATGGGTGTTTGGGCACCAATGTTGTACTGGACTGTCAGTTGACTAACTGTAGCCCGTCTGTTGCTCTGCACAATTTGCGTCAGCCTCCTTTGTCTTCTTTCAACAATGACCCATTTTCGACCACTGTCCTGCTGTTGGCTGGATGTTCTTTGGGTGGTGGACCATTCTTGATACAAACGGGAAACTGTTGAGAATAAAAAAGCCAACAGCGTTGCGGTTCTTGACACACTCAAACCGGTGCGCCTGGCACCTACTACCAATCTTTTGTCTTGCCCATTTACCCTCTGAATGGTACACATACACAATCCATGTCTCAATTGTCTCAAGGCTTAAAAATCCTTCTTTAACCTGTCTCCTCCCCTTCATCTACACTGATTGAAGTGGATTTAACAGGTGACATCAATAAGGCATCATAGCTTTCACCTGGATTCACCTGGTCAGTCTGTCATGGAAAGAGCAGTTGTTCCTAATGTTTTGTACACTCAGTATATATCGTTTTGCCACAAAAAGTGAATATGTCTCATATTTTGTCTCTGAAATAAAATTACCTTGAAATATATTTCAAACAAAATAATGTCTGTCTTTTCACTAGCCATTAACTATTTGATTCATTATCATGATAAGATGAAAAAAGAATAGCTCTATCTCTTTCATAAGATGTATTTTTTTATTAATGTTAATTTACCAACATTTTAGAACATTTATATATTGTGTTTTTGTAATGTTACTCTTTACATACTTCCTTATCAAAGATAACTTATCAAAAATAATTTATGTTGCTACAAAATCATTTATGTATCGCCATGACTCTCATTACAGATTTAAAAAACGGTTTGCTCCTTCTTTAATAATTAAATTATTATGTTTCCAAGTAAAAATCTCCATTATGCCCTTTCTAATGTTGTCATTAGCAATCAGCTTACTGTGAAAACAGGGCGGCGGGAGGGGAGGAAAATCATTTGAACCCGTGGCTCTTCCATAGATCGGCCGGTGCTGAGGGGGGTCAGGGGCTGGCAGGGGTGACAGCTAGGGTCAATACGGCGGGCCAGGAGGGCGCGTGGCAGGACCCACGGGGGTTTGGGAGGGGTTGCCAAGGTTCAGCCATCGTTACCATGGAGTCAGCAGAATTCCGGGGGGGTTGAGATAGTAGATAGTTGCTGACAGTACCAACCCCAGCTCCTGGGCCATACAGTATATGGTCATTGTTGTCATCTACTCCCACACCCCACCGCTCCTCCATTACCTCAGAGAGGGACGATGTGACAGGGGGCTGAGGTATTGAAGGGTGTGATGGCCCATCGGCAGGCCAGGTCCCTCTTCTCTCGCTGTCCTGCTGTCCTTTCCTGCCAGCCTGCACCCTCCCTCTACACCATTCACTCAGAGAGCATGGCACGACACCTCGCCGCGGGACTGATGCAAGGGATATCGAGTTATTGATACAGTGTCTCTGTCTGAGAAGTGTGTTGTGTCTTTGTATGTGTGAGTGAGTTATCGATACAGTGGACTTTGACTGCAACAGCCCACCATTGATCCCCAAACACCACATGCATACAAGTCAGGTAAAAAGACACTTCAAAACATTGAAGGCTTGTTTCCAGGCAGAGGTTTGTTTCCAGGTATAAGTTTGTTTCCAGGTAGAGGTTTGTTTCCAGGTAGAGGTTTGTTTCCAGGCAGAGGTTTGTTTCCAGGTAGAGGTTTGTTTCCAGGCAGAGGTTTGTTTCCAGGCAGAGGTTTGTTTCCAGGTAGAGGTTTGTTTCCAGGTAGAGGTTTGTTTCCAGGCAGAGGTTTGTTTCCAGGTAGAGGTTTGTTTCCAGGCAGAGGTTTGTTTCCAGGCAGAGGTTTGTTTCCAGGTAGAGGTTTGTTTCCAGGCAGAGGTTTGTTTCCAGGCAGTTTTCTCAAGTTTCCTACAGCATAAGGACTCATAAAATGAATAGATACTGAACTACTCCATCAGCCGATGTATTGACATTATGAGAACATTTGATGTGTGCACACTAGCGAGGTGATTTGATGATAATGTTATGGTTCTCTGTCCAGACAAAAATAAAAATATCTAGCGAGTAATGAAAAATATAGATGGATTTAAAAGACTGTTATAGATGTGAAGGCATTTCATATAAAGACATTTATGCCAGGCACATTCGATACAGGCAGGGGCCATTTGGATTGGAAAAGAGGTAATAACCTCAGTTTGTTCCCCCGTGTTCCCATCTCATGACAAACGGCTATTACAACTTGCTTTGCCTTAACTGGTTTCCAGAGGGATTTAGAAGTTTTGCAACTTGTCAGTCAGCTGGAATAGGCAGAGATATGAAGTTCAGGTCATCGTTCTCTCTCATAGTTCAATATGTTGCTAGTGATTCAGACAGGGCTGATGGAGGGGATTTGGGCTATTAAACCTCTGGCTGAGACCCAGGGTGTTTCTTATGGGGCTGGAGCTGAATGGGGATAACTGGTGACAGGATAGTGTGTGTGTCTGTGATTGTGTGTGTGTGTGTGCGCGTTTCTGCACATGCGTACCTATGTGTGCGTACTTGCGTGTGTTATTCCACATTCTGTCCGCTGCTCTGGGGGCCCGAGAGAGCATCAGGGCTCAGCTCCCAGAGAGCCTCACTCACCCTGACTCCATCGCTATCAATTGTCTTTGAACAGCTCCGATCATCACCTCAATTATCTGCTGTCCAGCCCACCTGATAGGTTTCCAGCTAAACATAACTACTCTGTTGATGAACATGAAATAATGACAGCTGAGGCTGGACGGCTCAGACGGACGGAATACAAAGAGGGAGGGAATGCTTGTGGACATCCCTATATGCCAAACACACACACAGACACACAGACACACACACACACACATAATCATTAACACGCAGGCATGCACACAGGCACACACACATACACACACACACAAACACCCAAACACACACCCTATCCTATCCCTCCACTGTGGAAAAGCCATTTACGGGCCGCCAAGATGTCAAGTTCTCAAGAGCAGCAGAGAGAGAGAGAGAGAGAGAGAGAGAGAGAGAGAGAGAGAGAGAGAGAGAGAGAGAGAGAGAGAGAGAGAGAGAGAGAGAGAGAGAGAGAGAGAGGCCTGGGAGGAGATGTGATGTGATGTAGAGAAACTCATTTACTCTGCAAACCCAAATACATAGGCAGAGTAGAAAAACATATTTATACCACAGGTGATCTTATTACTGGCCTGGTAAACTGAACTATGAGAACATAATCTGCTGCAAATGACACTCAAACACAGTCAAAAATATTTAAGAAAAGGGCATATGTGAACCATCCTATGGAAAATGAAATTAATAGAAATGTTCAATCAATATGGAATCTACGTACACTACCAGTCAACAGTTTGGACACACCTACTCAAGGGTTTTTATTTATTTTTACTATTTTTTACATTGTAAAATAATAGTGAAGACATCAAAACTATGAAATAACACATATGGAATCATGTAGTAACCAAAGAAGTGTTAAACAAATCAAAATATATGGGTGGCTATTTGAAGAATCTCAAATATAAAATATATTTTGATTTGTTTAACACTTTTTTGGTTACTACATGATTCCATATATTTTATTTTCATAGTTTTGATGTCTTCATTATTATTCTACAATGTAGAAAATAGTAAAAATAAATAAAAACCCTTGAATGTGTAGGTGTGTCCAAACTTTTGACTGGTAGTGTATGTGTGGTTAAACAATGCAAGTTTAAGCGATTGAAAAAAAGCCATACATGTAAAGACATTGAAAAGCCAGTGTCTTCATACATTCAGAATGACATTATGTATAATGACACTCTTCTATCTGATGAACCAGATGAGCTATTATAGAATCATAGCTTATATTCAACTAGTCCACAATGATCCCTACTCACTCAGTGCTAAACCCATCCACCCAGATAACCATCCAGCCTCCACCAGCACTATTAAATAGTTTGTTTTATGTTAAGAATAATAACTATTCCACACTGAACTATTCTCTGTGTTAGATATCTTCCAACAGCCCTAATAGCATTTCCCTCTCTGTTCCCATCTATAAACATTTTGGTTTGCTGAAGGGTCATCTCTGTATCCCTCCATCTCTGGCCTTGATAATGAATGAGTGTAATTACCAGGCTTGATTGGTTGGAAGGTCATTGAAAATCCTGTAATTTTTCACTTATGTTAAGCTGTTATTTGTGATGAATGTAGCCAACCTTTCTGCATCGCTCCTTAGATTACTCTGGGCATAAAAACGCAACCGCAAATTAAGCTGTTCATTGAACACTGTGAGGCCAGACATGTGGGTTCGTTTATACAGATTAACAAATGGAAAGATGCATTGTGGTAAAAAAAGACAAAACAGAAAACGATAGAATATTACTAGTTTTAATATTAATTAATAGGTAACTTCCATTATTTTATGTTTTTGACAATTTTTGCTTATCTATACTTACTAAATTAAGTCATAGATACTTTGAATAGATTACGTCTATTTCAAAATCCCATCAGTTACAACTTGTGAATTTCATCTCAGAAGTTTCTACACTACAGCAGCTGAAATAGGGCGACTCCACTCAAGCGGGAGCTAAAAATATTTTTGGTGTCCCAGATCATTCTGGCAATTGTATCACTAACCAATTTCTGGAAAATCAGTGGCCATTTTAGTCCCTTTTTAGACATATACAGTTGCTTGCGAAAGTATTCACCCCACTTGGCAATTTTCCTATTTTGTTGCCTTACAAACTGGAATTAAAATTGATTTTTTTGGTGTTTGTATCATTTGATGGGAGAGAGTTGAGTTATTGACTAGACTGGTGGGGGTCGGACGTGCAGGCGGCTTCGAGCTGGCTGGTCGGTCTGGCTGAAATTCTATATAGAGGATGTCTTAATTAATTCAATCAAAAGTCTTTGTATTTTTTCAAGAGTTGTTCATTTGTTAGGCTTTTGGTTAAAGGTGCAACAGAATAATTATTATTGAATTACCTTTGATCTAGTTCAGTCTTATTAATAAAGTATTCATCCCCCCCCCGACCCTCCCTTGGCATTTTTCCTATTTTGTTAACTTACAACCTGGAATTAAAATGGATTTTCTGGGGGTTTGTATCATTTCATTTACACAACATGCCTACCACTTTGAAGATAAAAAATATTTTTGTGAAATCACACAAGAAATAAGACAAAAAAACAGAAAACTTGAGCGTGCATAACTATTCACCCCCCAAAAGTCAATACTTTGTAGAGCCACCTTTTGCAGCAATTACAGCTGCAAGTCTCTTGGGGTATGTCTCTATAAGCTTAGCACATCTAGCCACTGGTATTTTTACCCATTCTTCAAGGCAAAACTGCTCCAGCTCCTTCAAGTTGGATGGGTTCCGCTGGTGTACAGCAATCAAAGTCATACCACAGATTCTCAATTGGATTGCGGTTTGGGCTTTGACTAGGCCATTCCAAGACATTTAAATGTTTCCCCTTAAACCACTCGAGTGTTGCTTTAGCAGTATGCTTAGGGTCATTGTCCTGCTGGAAGGTGAACCTCTGTCCCAGTCTCAAATCTCTGGAAGACTGAAACAGGTTTCCCTCAAGAATTTCCCTGTATTTAGTGCCATCCATCATTCCTTCAATTCGGACAAGTTTCCCAGTCCCTGCCAATGAAAAACATTCCCACAGCTTGATGCTGCCACCACCATGCTTCACTGTGGGGATGGTGTTCTCGGGGTGATGAGAGGTGTTGGGTTTGCGCCAGACATAGTGTTTTCCTTGATGGCCAAAAAGCTCAATTTTAGTCTCATCTGACCAGAGTACCTTCTTCCATATGTTTGGGGAGTGTCCCACAACATGCCTTTTGGCGAACACCAAACGTGTTTGCTTATTTTTATCTTTAAGCAATGGCTTTTTTCTGGCCACTCTTCCATAAAGCCCAGCTCTGTGGAGTGTATGGCTTAAAGTGGTCCTATGGACAGATACTCCAATCTCCACTGTGGAACTTTGCAGCTCCTTCAGGGTTATATTTGGTCTCTTTGTTTCCTCTCTGATTAATGCTCTCCTTGCCTGGGCCATGAGTTTTGGTGGGCGGCTCTCTCTTGGCAGGTTTGTTGTGGTGCCATATTCTTTCCATTTTTAACGGATTTAATGGTGCTCCGTGGGATGTTCAAAGTTTCAGATATTTTTTTATAACCCAACCCTGATCTGTACTTCTCCACAACTTTGTCCCTGACCTGTTTGGAGAGCTCCTTGGTCTTCATGGTGCTGCTTGCTTGGTGGTGCCCCTTACTTAGTGGTGTTGCAGACTCTGGGGCCTTTCAGAACAGGTGTATATATATTGAAATCATGTGACACTTAGATTGCACACAGGTGGACTTTATTTAACTAATTATGTGACTTCTGAAGGTAATTGGTTGCACCAGATCTTATTTAGGGGCTTCATTGCAAAGGGGGTGAATAAAAATGCATGCACCATTTTTCCGTTATTGATTTTTTTAGATTTTTTTGAAACAAGTTTTTCACTTCACTTCACAAATTTTGACTATTTTGTGTATGTCCATTACATGAAATCCAAATAAAAATCAATTTAAATTACAGGTTGTAATGCAACAAAATAAGAAAGATGCCAAGGGGGTTGAATACTTTTGCAAGGCAGTGTACATGCCTCCTGTAAGACCTCATGATCTGTGAACCATACATGATACATACAACATCTTGCTGTCATTATCCTCCTAATGTATGTCTAGATTCAGAAATGCACATTTTCACATTAATTTATTCAACATATTAATGTGAATATCTCATACCCTTTTTTATTTTGGTTCATTTTAAGACATGGTTTTTAACAATATACTGTCATGAGCCCTCTCACTCCACTGGGTTACCACCTTAAGTTGTTTCCACTCTGCTCACCACTCTCTCTCTACTCAGCCTAACTAGCTCCACCTGTCCCTGCTCTGCTCGGCTCTAATTACTCTGCCAGCTGCGCTGCATTACCCACTAACCTCTCCCAGTATTTATAGCCCTGTCTTTCAGCTCTCCTGTGTCAGATCGTCTGCAAAGCTCACACCCGGAACCTGTTTGCTCGCGCCTCTGGCTCACCCTGGTTTTGTGACCCCGGACCTGCCTGATTTTTGGATACTCTTCTGCCTCAGGAGATCCAGACCTGCTTCTGCCATTACGACTCCTGACTACTCTTCAATCCCGGTAACTCTGACCAGCCTTCTGCCTTGCTACTACGTATTTTGGATTTCCCTTGAACTGTACTGCTGCCTGGTTTCATTCCGCCCCGTTGTGTCTGTGTTTCCTCCCCCCCCCAGGACTTCTGGACCACCAACCACCGGCGTCATCGGACGCATCGCTGCCACTGGGGGGAGGCACAGACCCAGCACATCGGACGGGATAACCCCTGGAGCCTTCACTCACTCCCTACATCCCTTTCCCCTTAAGTTTAAATAAACTTTCTGGTGTGACGCAATTGTGGTCCTCTTGTCGTCTGTCTGAACCGTGACAGTACGATCTGACCATTATGGACTCAGCGCACACTTCCCCCGACATGGAAACCGAAGAACCTGAGCAACCCCACCGCCATGCTACGCCTGGAACACACTGAGAGAGAGCTAGGCCGCATGAGCGGCGACATCACCTCTCTGCTTCAGGCCGGCTACCAACAGCATCAGCAGTTCCAGCAGCACCAGCAGCAGTCCCAGCAGCAGCAACAACAACTCGCCATGATCATTCAACTCCTCACCAACCTGACCCCAGCCAGTCTGCCCACCAGCCCTGCCCCCGAGTTACCTGCCCCGGTCATTGCAGCCGCTGCTCGGAACCCAAGATTGAAACCCCGAGCGGTTCAACGGCGATTCTACCCAGGTCCGGCCATTCCTGACTAGCTGCCGACTTCAGTTCTCCTTGCAGCCAAGGACCTTCGCCACGGAGGGGGCTAAGGTTGGGTATGCCATCACTCACCTGACGGGCCGAGCTCGACTCTGGGGAACAGCAGAGTTCGAACGTCAAACCCCCGCATGTGCAACCTTCGACCGGTTTGCCGAGGAGATGCTGAAGGTGTTTGACCTGGATTCACCAACCGCAGAGGCGTCTCGTGAACTGTTCAGTATTCGACAAGGCAGACGTACAGTCGCAGACCATTCCATCGACTTCCGAACCCTGGCTAGACGAAGTTCTTGGAACACACCATCGTTGGTGGACGCGTTCTTCCATAGTTTGGCTGACTATATCAAGGGACGAGTTGGTCTCCCATGAACTGCCTTCCACTCTTGATGAAGCCATCGCACTGACTGTCAGGATCGACAGAGGGATACAGACCCGTCGTCGTGAGAGGGGGCGCCAAGGTCCACCTACTACCGGCATTCGGAGAGATCCGACTGGGCTCCTGTCATCTACTGCCACTCACCCAGTTCAGCTTGATCAGTCTGAGCCTATGGAGATTGGGCGAGCCTCTCTCACTCCTGCAGAGCGCCAGCGACGCTTCACCTCAAACCTCTGCCTCTATTGTGGAGGTGATGGACATCGTGTGGTAACCTGCCCTTTAAAGGGCCGAAGCTCACCGGGCATAGGGGGAGTCCGGCTGAGTTCAATGACCATCCAGTCCTCCGACCGCAAACCCCTGCTGCAAGTTCACCTCCGCCTCCCTGACTCAACTCACACCCTGGCTGCTCTGGTGGATTCTGGCGCCGAAGCCAACATAATGGACATCAAGCTGGCACGCCAACTGGGACTGGAGAACCTCCGTTTGACACCTCCTATTCCTGCCCGGGCACTGGACGGACACTTACTCGGATCGGTCACTCATGTCACGGCCCCGGTCTCGATGGGTCTGTCCGGAAACCATCAAGAAACTATCCAGTTTCACCTGCTCCCCCTCTCCAGGCCAACCCCTCATCCTGGGTTACCCATGGCTCCGCCCGGCACAACCCTCAGCTCGACTGGGTGACCGGGGTGATCAGGGAGTGGGGAGAGGACTGCCACCGAACCTGCCTGCTTGCCGCCGCACTACCCCCTCGGCCAGTACCTACTAACTCCGCTCCTGACCCCTCCAAGGACCCTGTGTCGATTCTGCCAAGTCCCTGCATCGTTGCAGCTCTGACCTGGGCTGTTGAGGAACAGGTGCTGGAGGCTCTCCGTAACCAGCCAGGTCCCAGCACTTGCCCAGCTGACCGCCTTTTTGTCCCCGAAGACCTGAGGTCCCAGGTCGTTCAGTGGGGACATGACTCCCGCCTAGCTTGTCACCCTGGCTCCACCCGCACTTACAACCTGCTCGCCCAGAGGTTCTGGTGGCCCTCTCTGAGGAAGGATGTACGGGAATTCGTCCAAGCCTGCCCCATCTGCAACCAACACAAGTCGTCCTGCCAGCCCCCAGCCGGATTGCTGCAGCCCCTGCCTGTGCCCAGGAGTCCGCTGGTCCCTGCTGCGCCTTGTCCTCCTCCTCCACGGCTCGTCGATGGTGGTCTGGTTTACACCGTCCGCCGCCTGCTTCGGGCCAGACGGAGGGGTAGGGGTCTCCAGTACCTCATTGACTGGGAGGGCTATGGACCTGAGGAAAGGACCTGGGTGCCAGCTAGTCGGATTGTGGATAGGACTCTCATCACCGCTTTCCACCAACGGCATCCTGATCAACCTGCAATCCGTAGGGGCCGCCCCAGAGGGGTCTCTAACCGTCCTGCCCGCTCGGCTTCCTGTCCTGTGCCTGATCCTGTCTCGGGACCTGTCCCATCTCCCGACCACGGCCCTCCGGCTTCCTCCGAGGATGAGGACGTTCGCTCGGACCGTTCGGAGGAGTTCTAGCCCTCCTCCGGCTCCCCTCCTCCCGCCCGGCGTGGTGTTGCTCTTGGGACTTCTGGGGCCGTCCCTTGGGGGGGGGGTTCTGTCATGAGCCCTCTCACTCCACTGGGTTACCACCTTAAGTTGTTTCCACTCTGCTCACCACTCTCTCTCTACTCAGCCTAACTAGCTCCACCTGTCCCTGCTCTGCTCGGCTCTAATTACTCTGCCAGCTGCGCTGCATTACCCACTAACCTCTCCCAGTATTTATAGCCCTGTCTTTCAGCTCTCCTGTGTCAGATCGTCTGCAAAGCTCACACCCGGAACCTGTTTGCTCGCGCTTCTGGCTCACCCTGGTTTTGTGACCCCGGACCTGCCTGATTTTTGGATACTCTTCTGCCTCAGGAGATCCAGACCTGCTTCTGCCATTACGACTCCTGACTACTCTTCAATCCCGGTAACTCTGACCAGCCTTCTGCCTTGCTACTACGTATTTTGGATTTCCCTTGAACTGTACTGCTGCCTGGTTTCATTCCGCCCCGTTGTGTCTGTGTTTCCTCCCCCCCCCAGGACTTCTGGACCACCAACCACCGGCGTCATCGGACGCATCGCTGCCACTGGGGGGAGGCACAGACCCAGCACATCGGACGGGATAACCCCTGGAGCCTTCACTCACTCCCTACATCCCTTTCCCCTTAAGTTTAAATAAACTTTCTGGTGTGACGCAATTGTGGTCCTCTTGTCGTCTGTCTGAACCGTGACATATACTCTACAAGTACATCACATTTTGAGAGTGGGTTCTTATAGGAGGCTTGTCTAGGTCTAAAAAGTGCCGAAAATTGTCACTTTCATCATGATTCCCCCCCCAAAAAAAACAAAAAAAAATTATACAAATCTGAAAAGCGTTTCAAACATTCTTCCTCCCAAATGTAGTTTCTATGTGAGAATTGCCAGAACAATCTGAGATACCAAAAATATTTTCCGCTCCCGCTGGGGTGGAATCGCCCCAATACGTTCCACCAATTTGGTGCCTTTTGAGAACTGTAACTTGGTCAAAAAAAAGTTTCATTTCATCAAACTTTTACATTCTGTCATAAAGACCTCAGGCTCAACTTCCTAAAAACATGTTTTCCCATCTAAAGAGGTTAACTAAAAAAAGGAAGTAAGTGCCTATTAACTGCTAAATAAAGTAACAGGGTTGACCGTAACAGCCATAAATCCCCTCGTGACAGGGGGAATGGAATCTTGGATGCAGCAGGGAGAGGCAAATGAATGCAAGCTTCACACAAAAAAAGTAATCGCTATAACATTTCTAGCCTGTCTATCTAAGGGTTTTAGGGTTGACGTGTTATGCTCGACCTGCTCAGTTTTCCACAACAGAACACCAGATAATTGCCAAAAAGAGTAGAACCTGCCCACCTGCTTTTACAGTATGATTTGACTAGTAAATATTTTAAAAGGAATAGTTTCACCATATTAAAATGAGAGTTCAGTTCACATAACAGGGTTGACCTTAAAATGAGGGACAGATCACTAATCACATGAAATAAATAATAATCTTCAGAAATGACTGTCAAAGCAACAAAATAACTAGGGCTTTACATTGATGGTGAAACTTGGATAAATTCTTGTATTAAGTAGGTTGAAATCTTCCTAGAAGTGACATATGGTTGACGGAGGGACATTTAGGCACTTTAGCAAGCTTTTATTCATTTTTTTTGGTTGTTGATTGATTTAATTCTCCATGTGGTCTTCATTTAAAATTCAATATTGGTGAACAATTTCTACTTAAAATATAGATATCAAAAAGCACTCTATTCGTGGAACAACCCAGCTATACTAAATCATGTTTGCAGAGGTCTCACCCTGTAAACATCACCTTGATTTATACATGCTCTGCTTTGGTCCCTATGGGAGATGCAACATACTTCTCGACCAGTTGAGCATTATCTTCCTCTAATCATCAGACACATTAACTGATAACAGCTTATTAAAAATCACTTGACTGTTCCCCCTCTACCTCACTATTTCTCTCTCCCTGTTCTTCTCTTTCTATATGTCTGTCTCTCTTTCTTGCTGAACCTGGCATCTCTCTTCCTCTCACTCTGCTCTAAAGAGTTACCTTTTCTCAACCTAAACCTTCTCTCTCTCTCTCTCTCTCTCTCTCTCTCTCTCTCTCTCTCTCTCTCTCTCTCTCTCTCTCTCTCTCTCTCTCTCTCTCTCTCTCTCTCTCTCTCTCTCTCTCTCTCTCTCTCTCTCTCTCTCTCTCTCTCTCTCTCTCGCTCTCTCTCTCACTCTGTCACTCTCTCTCTTGCTCATCTTCTCTCACTCTCTCTCCATGGACATACTGTCTCCTGTGTGGTTCATAGGGTTAGTGTTCTGTAGGTTGAATTAGTGTTCTGTCAGGGTTGTTACAGTGCAGGGGACTGGCAGATGCCCCACTCCAACTCCACGGCCTACCAGCTACACATCCATTTGGCCAGTGTAGAGGTATGGAGGGGTGGAGGGATGGGGTGCAGGAGTGGAAAGGTGTGGAGAGCTGGAGGGATATTTGAGAGGAGGGGTGGAAGAATAGAGGGGTGGAGGGATGGAGGGGCGCAGGGTTGAGGGGATGGATGAGGGACGAGGGAGAGATGGGGAGATTTGGGTGGGGGGCTGAAAGGGCGGTGGGGTAGAGGATGGAGGAGCGGGGAGGTGGAGTGGAGGGGTGAAGGGGTGTGTGGTCAGAGACTCTGTGGCAGGTAGTCAGTCAGGTGGTCAGTGAGTGGATGGACGCCAAGAGGCCCCTGCCTCACTCTATCACTCCCTCGGTCTCTCCCGCTCTCTTTCTCTCTCTCCCTTCCTCTCTTTCCCTCTCTCCCTCTCACTATCGTTCTCTGACAGGTCTAGTGGGGCTGTGATGGATGATGCCCTCTCGAAGTCAGACAACATTTTCTCTCAGTCCCAGTGCAGGCTCCAGCAGCATCAGACCTGGCCTCTTCAGTGTTAGTAAGGTCCTCTAGCTGGAGTAGCTGTGTTCAGTCACCCTTCTCACCACCCTGAATGCATCCCAAATAGCACCCTACTCCTTATATAGTGCACTACTTGTGCACTACTTTTTACCAGGCCCTATGGACCCTGGTCAAATGTAGTGTACTATATAGGGAATATGGCTCCATTTGGGACACAGCCCCTCATATCACCACCGCTACGCTACGCAAACTGGAGATTACCACAAGGCCTCAGACTATGTAGTAACTCTGGCTATGCTGGTAAAGTATATGAGTTCTGTCAGGGTAGTTCTGCTTGGTAGGTGCCCCACTCCAACTCCACGGCATTTAACTATGTAAGAGGTCCATGTTTAACTCAGAAACGCTTTGTGCCACTGTCTACAAGTCAAAAGGAATTATGACTTTGCAATGGATTTACAAAATACTTATTCTACATTTAAAATATGTGTATTATTTTCATTATTATATATTTACAATAGGTTCATTATTATGTATGTACATGTCAATGGTTACATGCATTATGCCTCAGACATATAATGCAATTAAAATGTTGATCCTCTTTGTTTATAAAATATACAATGTCTCTATCCTCTCTATTTTTAAAACTACGAACATTTTATTTTATTCTTTGTAACAAAATGTGTACAACTAAACCGGTTGTTGCAGGCGTTAGAAAACTAGAACCACCGCTTAATTCAATCAAATTTATTTGATCATGCTTAATCAATTGCCACGCTGAAAGGTCTAGTTCAATCATTGATTACCATGTTTCAATTCTTCCCCAACAACAAGAGCTTCATCACAAACTTTTTTTTTTTTTTTTGGGGGGGCTACTGTCTTATTACTGTGGTGTAGAGGGGGGGCCCACATATAGCCATTGGACCCCCCTCCCCACCACCACTATCCTGCCCCCCCCCCAGCCTACTGGCCCCTGTCCCCTGTCTTCTCCAGTCACAAAGTTAGAGCCGTGCTCCCACAAAAACACCTCCCATTTCCAAGGTATTGACAGCTCTGCTAGACTAGAAACTTCATTTATTCTGGCTAACTTCTCAATTATCTAGCCAGTGGTGGAGACATGTAAAAAGTACAAAAATCGATAACATTCCATTTCCCTCGTATTGGAAAGGGGAAAGTTAATGAGATAGGACACTCTTAATCAGAAATAAATGTTTTAATTCAGGTAATGACATAGTTTTCCCTTGCAGAAGGATGACAAATGCTGGGTGCTGTAGCCCCTCACAAGAAGCCATTTACATTTTATTGTAAATATAAAAGGTATTGATCTGGGAGATGTACAAACCCTATTGCTTACAAAAGCCATTCAGGGAGGGCTGGGAAAACTATTAAGGGCCAGGTCAGAAATCAATAAACAACACTGAGATGTAGCCGCGCTTGGCCTTTCTGGCACCTTGGAAAGCAGAATGGCGGAGTTAGTGACAGAAGCGTCTCTGGTGGAGCAATGTTAAGGATGAAAGGGTCAGGTGGTTAATCTCTCCTGGGGGCTCTGACAGGTCTGAGGTGGCTGCAGACCCAGGCCTGACAGCCTGCCATTTAAACAGACACTGACTCATCAGCCTGCCACTACAGTTGTTGTTGCTCTGTGGAGGTCCTCTGCTGACAGATCCCATTCCGCACTCTCCTTTCTCGTTCTGTCTCTCGTTGTATCTCTTCTCTTTCTCTTGGTCACTTGTCTCTCTCCTCACGGTTCTCGGTTGTTTTGCATCCCACTTGGTATTACGCAGTAGCCAGTTAGTGACATATGCACGGACCTGTGTATGCAGAAGTCGGAATAAACCTTTCAGAGTAGACAAGGTGCTTGTGTTTAAATCCCTCTAGTTTGAATGCAAATAAGGAAAGGCCTGCATGCGTTCACTTGTTAGAGTTTGTGTTGTATGTCAGCATCATCTTGAGTCTGATGGGATCTGTTTGTTCTCATCATACACTGATCGGTCTTCAAACATGTGGTAGAGACTATACAACCATAACAGATGCCCAGGTTCCTATTATTTACAATAACTGCTTCTCATAATAAATAGATTATCATTTAATATGCTCTCATATGAGAGAGTCGGCAATATAATAGCTTTTGTGAGATCGGCTCATGGGTCTATAAGCAGAGGTTGTGTGAGAGCATGAGGGCAACAAGGGAACGTCATCACGGATAGATTTACGTTGATCTGTGAGGAAGAGAGAAAGTAACATTAAGGCTGTCTGTCCAGTAATTATGGTGTGGACGGGAGCGAGCAGGCCGGGCCAGGCCAGATGACTTAACCCCAGATCTATGGACTCCATTGGCCAGCCTGGAGGTCAGGACCCGCTGGCCGCTCCATAGTCCGTATCCCTGAGCTCCATTGACCAGTCCTGGGGAGCCAACATGATCCGATGCCTCTATGGAACAGGTATAGCAGAGCAGGCAGGAGCAGACATCGCTAGCCGAATTAGAGAGCAAAGCCATCTTAACAAACATGGCAAATTGATAAATCATTGGGATGCGCAGAGGGACTGTGTCTGCTGGGGATCCAAGGGGCTTAGGAGGGATCAAGCAGTGAGTATTGCCATCTTCAGCGACATCCCATCCGGTAGATAGATAGATAGATAAATGGATAGGCGTATGCTTCTGTATACAAATGAGAGAATGAACATGTCTTGGTGGGGAAAAGAGACTGAGAGTCAGAGGGGACATAGCCGTTACAGAAAATCCCACGCCATCTCCCCCGCCGTCGTTCCGCGATGATGAGATTTAGGAAGGGTCAACGGCACCTATCAGCAGGTGAAGTGTTTATGCAGGGGTGAAAGGAGGGGGGGTCCTGAGGATCCTGAGGATTTGGTTCCTTACTACCCTTCTACCCCACTCCCCCCCCCTCCCCCTCTTTAGGTGTCTTCCTGTGTCACTCTCATCTCCCAGGATGATGATGAGAGGGCCAGGTCCCAAGGTGGCGGTGCCCCCCCCTTCCACCCCACTCCCTCGGTCACTTGACCCCACTGTGTAATTCCTGCCTAATGCCCTCGTAGCCAACAAAGCCCCCGTATCCGTTGCATATCCATTGCGATTCCGTGGTACCCTTCGACCCCACTTGACCCTCGGAGGTCCAACACAATGCAATTGGCCGTGTCATTATATCTGGCTGGTCCTCCGTCCCATCTCCCCCCCATCTCCCTCCCGATGTCCCTACATGCACAGGGAGGACTGTATACATTTATTTCCAGACAGCTGTCTGTGTGGTGAGGCACCTCGGCCCATGATGCAGCCTTGCGCCGTGAAAATGAGAAAAATAGGGCTGCCAGAAAGGTCATCTGATATTTTAGATGATATCCAGGGGAAAATGGGCCTAAACAGGCAGGGAAAAAATATTTATCTACACGAACATCTGATTTTCCATTTACCACCGGGCCGAACAGGGAGCAGGGTTTTTTACTCTACAGACAGAGTGAGATGGTGTTTATGTACAAAGGCTTTGGCAGTCTGATGTGATGCAAACTGGGAATTGTAAACTGCAAATAGGTTCATAAGCTGTTTCTGAATTAATTTGAATAAATTGTTTACATAACCACTTTTAAAATATTCCTTCTTTACTTTAAATTGTGGAATTACTACTTATTGTTATTTTTGTAAGATAAATTGATTATGATTTTACTTATGTTCAAAAAAAGAAAAGAAAAATACATGCGTACTAATCTAAACTCTAAAATGTAAATAAAAGAACCCCAGAATAAATACTAGTGATGAATTTGAAAACATCAAATTATGGAATCTCCAACACACAGTGTTGAGTCTTGTTAGGCTCTCCACATAAAGTGTGACATTCATATCTACCGTACTAATATTTATTTAACACAACATGGTCCTCCCTCACCATACACCAGAAACGTTTTACCCTGGGACCTGTGCAGTTGCTTGCTTTGCCTTTAGTTTTACAGCAGAACAAACTGTCCATTTCTCACAGGGCTGATGTATATGGTAACTGTGACTAGTCCATAATTCAGCCTAAAGAATACAGCCACTTTCCCCCACTTTGTTGTCACACCACAGAGAAGACCTTGCACTGTAAGGCGATGGTGAGCAGTGGTTGGTGCTGTGCGATGAGGAGCAGAGTGGCGAGCGAGAAGCACGGGGAGAGAGAGACAATTTATGATCCAGTGACACCGGCAGAGAGGGTGATTTATAGTTTAATTTGCTGTCGTAATGGACAGAGGATAATAACATGTAAAATATTAATCAATGTGTAGCAACAGCAGACATCATTTGCTAAGCTTGTTATCCGCTGCTCTGCCCCTGACAGTGAACAATTAAATTGACACGGTGAAAACAAGGAGCCGTATACACTGGGGGCCAGGGGGTGCAAGCCCAGGACCCCCCTATTCACCCCCCTCTTGGCCCCTTTTGGCCCCCCATTTGGGTTAGGGCGCACCGGAGGCCCACATAAGGGGGGCAGGTATCGCGCCAAGAGGAAACCAACTGTCTGTGACATCATTTCCTCCCATTAGCCCTTGTTTTTTGCAAGCCACGTATAACAGATAGATAAATTAGCCTCCTAGAAGCCAATCAGTGAGGGATAAGCAGATTGTTGTGATGTGAGTGATGTTTAGGCCTACATACTGTAATGAATGCGTTTCAACAGCCATGATGAACAATGTGAATGATTAGGCCTGTTACAAGTGGGATTTAATTACTTTAGTCCTGTAGAATAAAACAGTGATAGTTGGAGTTAAATAATCCCATTTAGCACTGTCATTATTTTGAGTAAACATGAAAACACACAAAATCATGAATGTTAATAACTATTGCAATTGACGTAATCAATTTCAGTTGAGATACATTACATAAAACATATTATTTCAAAAAAATTTCTCGTTATTTTACTTTCATTAGAACTCGAGATGGGAATTGATATAAAGGATTATTGTTGTAACTGTGTTATGTAACATTATAATTGTTGAGAGATTTGATATCACTACTTTAAAGAAACCATATAATTTTCTCTTAATCACATTTCTTGTAATTTAAGAATTGTTATATCATTCATGAAATGATACTGTCATTTAAATCAATAATTAATTAGATATATAATCAATACTATGTGTTTGCTAATATGTCATAAAATAGTTATTACAATACAAATATGTTATTGATTTGAATACAGTAATTATAGTGCAGACCATACTGTAGGGAAAACAGATAATATTATTTTGAGGCTAACAGAAAAGCGGGATGCATTTTCATCATTGTCTTCAATGGCTTATGAAATGAAGATGTTTTCCTCTTTTTTAATAGAGGACCAGCTCTAGGAAATGTTCCTTTATAAGTCAGTGCTAGGTTCACATCCTGCTAAAGGCAGCACAGAGAGCCTCTCTCTTTAACCTCCTGTCTGAATTTCTCTTTCACCTTGCTTTTATTGTAGACATGTTTTTGTCCCCCCATCATACTCCATCACCCCCTCCCAGTGGAGGCTATCTGTGTGTCGGTTGGGTGGGGATTGGATGGAGTTGGAGGGGGGTACCTCTGGCTTTAGATGTATGGAAGGTCATCCTCAAAGATGAGCCCCTACGATGAGCCCTTAACAAGAAACCCTTTCAAAAATTCAATTACAGCCACAGAAATGAATAAATCCTTTCTGTTGGTAGGGGAAAAAATGTGTCAACCTGTCAATTTTTCCGCATCTCCCCCTGACCCCGGTCAATTACATTGCTTGTAAATAGTTTTTATACATGTTCAAATAATTGCTCATCCTAATGTGCAGTGATCTGTATACGTCATGCTCCAGCAGCACAGGCCCCATCACTATCACACCAGCCCGCCACGAGCCACCCGGAGCCATTTGCAGCGGAGGGCGGGCGGGCGGCTGTAAGTGAAATTGAAATTGAAGTTATAATTGATATCGGGACCCATCACCATAATGGGTTCATCATAGCGGCATCTAAAATATTAATTTTCTAATTATGGATAAATGATCAGACAAGCTGAGCCGGCGTTGGCTGTGGAGCCCCTGGGAGCCCGAGCGATGCGGATGGGAAGACATGGCCTTGTAAAGCCCACAAATCTTCTCTAATCCTCTACTCTCTATCTGCCACTCTGCTCCGCTCCTCGCTGCACAGCACAGCGCCCCGGCTCCCTCCATTCCCCACTATAACGGAGAAATAATAGTTAAGAATCAGGCTGTTAAACTCCATTTTCTCTCCTTCAGCCTCTCTTTCTTCGTCTCTTTTCATGTTTAGGTGGGGGTGCTGGCGTATTGTTGAGAGGATTGTTTGTCTTTCTTGTTTTCTTGTTTTCTATCTCCTTTCCCCTATTTTCTCCCTTAAACCAAATGTTACCAGAGCCAGGGTTGCAGTGTCAGAGGGGGGCCCTACAACACAATTGAATTGCAATCACTTACGGAGCAGACGAGGCTACTTAGCAATGCATCTATTTGCACAGTATAGACCCGGGATTGCCCTGCATAAAGACTAACTTTATTATACATACAGACATACAGTATTACATATTATGGATTCAGAACAGAAATACACAATCATTTTCACAGTATCATTTCAACATTTCAAATTCCTCATTCATATTCAGTTCAAATAGCTGGCCCATTAAAATGAACTTTTTCACTCAGGAGGTAAAAGGCAAGGGAAATGTCATTTTTTATGTGGTTATTTAGGAAGGACAGCAGATCACACACGACGTCCAGGAATTAAACATGCTGTGGCAGAACGTAAATTTCCGTTTTATGTGGCAATACTTTCTGCTAATTGTTTCCCTGCACCTTGATCCCATAATTAGGACTTTACTAATTACCTAATTACCACCGAGCAGAAGGGCAGGTTGACGGCAACATTTCAGCCATCGTTCAAACGCTCATTATCCTGCTGAAAGTCACTCCCTCTCCTCTCCTCTCCTCTCCTCTCCTCTCCTCTCCTCTCCTCTCCTCTCCTCTCCTCTCCTCTCCTCTCCTCTCCTCTCCTCTCCTCTCCTCTCCTCTCCTCTCCTCTCCTCTCCTCTCCTCTCCTCTCCTCTCCTCTCATAGGTAGGGAGGTAGTCAGGACCACAAAGTTCTGCCACCCTCCTGCATTTGTCAAGCTATCCATTACAATGGCAAGTTACCCACATCGCAACTACCCCTCTGACAGGCGAGTTTCTATTGCAATGGGAACCCACAGGTTGAGGGGAAGTGGGGGGGGGGATGACGGGAGGGTGGATGGAGAAAGGGAAGAGAGAGAGAGAGTTAAAGGGGGAATGAAAGTGGTAATTTATAGGTGGTGGGTTTGATTTGCACTGGTGCTCTTGTCTCCCAGCGAGATATATGTTAGAGGAGCTTGGAGGATGGGGGAGCCGGGGGAGAGATGGAGGACAGCAGGGGAGCCAGGCTCCTCTCGTGCCCACGCTCCCCACTGCCCCAGGCTTCTCCTGGGCTTAGCTCAGGTGCATGGAGCCCTTCTCATTTCACTGCACAGTGGGGCCTCCAGATGTGACAACTGCCAGGAGCCCTGGGGACACCCCTCTACCCCCCCTCCCTCCTCTCCCCTCCTCCCCTCTCCCACTCCTCCTAGGGTATCCTCCACCAGCAGGGATCTCAACCAGCAGGCTGCAGGCTGGGACCGGACAGGGACAGTGCAGCTTTGTTCCTCCAGCCTCCACGGCCATTTGACTCAATCTAGGACAACAGGGTGGTTAATTACCAATCCAATTCTGGCCCCTATGTGTCGGTCTGTGTGTTGGTGGGGAATGCTCTGTATTTTTGTCACACTTCATTAGTGTCATTATCAGACATTACCTTTTGTTTCCGGGTTAATGTTCTCACTGACACCACCGCAGGCAGGGAGAGGGGTAGTGGAGGGGAGGGCAGGTAGGACTGGCCAGTAGGGGGGGCTGCTGAGGAAGAAGGGGTAAAACTCTACCTTCATGAGAGAGAACATGAAGGTCACAGAAATGCATACTGTATACATAACATTAAATTATACTGTATACATAACACCAGTTATTTCACAGTAAGTAAATATTTGTTCAATCTTATCTATATATATATATATATATATATATATATATATATATATATATATATATATATATATATATATATATATATATACAGTACCAGTCAAAAGTTTGGACACACCTACTCAGTCAAGGGTTTTTCTTACTTTTTTTGTATTTTTTTTGCAATGTAGAATAATAGTGAAGACATCAAAACTATGAAATAACACATATGGAATCATGTAGTAACCAAAAAAGTGTTAAACAAATCAAAATATATTTTATATTTCAGATAAAGCCACCCTTCGCCTTGATTATTTTATTTTATTTATTTTTGTCATTTAGGAGACACTCTTATCCAGAGCAACTAGGGTTAAGTGCCTTGCTCAAGGGCACATCGACAGATTTTTCACCTAGTCGGCTTGGGGAGTAGAACCAGCAACCTTTCAGTTACTGGCACAACGCTCTTAACCACTAAGCTACCTGCCACCCCAGGTGATGACAGCTTTGCACACTCTTGGCATTCTCTCAACCAGCTTCATGAGGTAGTCACCTGGAATGTTGTGCCTTCTTAAAAGTTAATTTGAGCCAATCAGTTGTGTTGTGCCAAGGTAGGGGGGTACACAAAAGATAGCCCTATTTGGTAAAAGACCAAGTCCATATTATGGAAAGAAAACCTCAAATAAGCAAAGAGACAGTCCATCATTACTTTAAGACATGAATGTGATGGGTGATTTGAAGGAGTCAGGCGCAGGAGGGTAAATCACAGAATAACAGGATTTATTCCGGAATACAGAGTACGCAGTAAATCGTCAAAACAGTCCAGTGCGCAAAACAGGTGCACTGGAACAAACAAGGCACACAGGGAAAATAACCCGGCGATACAAAATACAAGGACCTCCACCGAGCTTCACTATCCTCACAAATAACAATCACACACAAAGACAAGGGGGCAGAGGGAACACTTATACATGTACTGATGAGGGGATATGAACCAGGTGTGTGTAATAAACAAGACAAAACAAATGGAATGATGAGATGAGGAGTGGCAGTGGCTAGAAGGCCGGTGAAGACGAACGCTGAAGCCTGCCCGAACCAGGAGAGGAGGAAGCTTCGGAGGAAGTCGTGACAATGAAGGTCAGTCAATACGGAACATTTCAAGAACTTTGAAAGTTTCTTCAAGTGCAGTCGCAAAAACAATCAAGCACCATGATTAAACTGGTTCTCATGAGGACCGCCACAGGAATGGAAGACCCAGAGTTACCTCTAATGCAGAGGATAAGTTCATTAGAGTTACCGGCCTCAGAAATTGCAGCCCAAATAAATACTTCACAGAGTTCAAGTATCAGACACATCTCAACATCAACTGTTTAGAGGGGACTGTGTGAATCAGGCCTTCATGGTCGAATTGCTGCAAAGAAACCACTACTAAAGGACACCAATAAGAAGAAGAGACCTGCTTGGGCCAAGAAACATGAGCAATGGACATTAGACCGGTGGATATTTGTCCTTCAGTCTGGAGTCCAAATTGGAGATGTTTGGTTCAAACCGCTGTGATGCGGTGTGGGTGAACGGATGATCTCTGCATGTGTATTTCCCACCGTAAAGCATGGAGGAGGAGGTGTTATGGTGTGGGGGTGCTTTAATGGTGACACTGTCTGTGATTTATTTAGAATTCACTTAGCCAGCATGGCTACCACAGCATTCTGCAGCGAAACACCATCCCATCTGGTTTGGGCTTAGTGGGACTATCATTTGTTTTTCAACAGGACAATGACCCAACACACCTCCAGGCTGTGTAAGGTCTATTTAACCAAGAAGGAGAGTGATGGAGTGCTGCATCAAATGGCCTGGCCTCCACAATCCCCCGACCTCAACCCAATTGAGATGGTTTGGGATGAGTCGGACGGCAGAGTGAAGGAAAAGCAGCTAACAAGTGCTCAGTATATGTGGGAACTCCTTCAAGACTGTTGGAAAATCCTTCCAGGTGAAGCTGGTTGAGAGAATGCCAAGAGTGTGCAAAGCTGTCATCAAGTAATGTGTGGCTATTTGAAGAATCTCACATATAAAATATATTTTGATTTGTTTAACCCTTTTTTTGGTTACTACATGAGTCCATATGTGATATTTCATAGTTTTGATGTCTTCACTATTATTCTACAATGTAAAAGTCAAGAAAAACCCTTGAATGAGTAGGTGTGTCCAAACTTTTGACTGGTACTGTATATACAGTTGAAGTCGGAAGTTTACATACATTTAGGTTGGCGTCATTAAAACTCGTTTCGACCACTCCACAAATTTCTTTTTAACAAACTATAGTTTTGGCAAGTCGGTTAGGACATCTACTTTGTGCATGACACAAGTCATTTTTCCAACAATTGTTTACAGACAGGTTATTTCACTTATAATTCACTGTATCACAATTCCAGTGCGTCAGAAGTTTACATACACTAAGTTGACTGTGCCTTTAAACAGCTTGGAAAATTCCAGAAAATGATGTCATGGCTTTAGAAGCTTCTGATAGGCTAATTGACATCATTTGAGACAATTGGAGGTGTACCTGTGGATGTATTTCAAGGCCTACATTCAAACTCAGTGCCTCTTTGCTTGACATCATGGGAAAATCAAAATAAATCAAGTCTGGTTCATCCTTGGGAGCATTTTCCAAACGCCTGAAGGTACCACGTTCATCCAAACAAACAATAGTACGCAAGTAGAAACACCATGGGACCACGCAGCCGTCATACCACTCAGGAAGGAGACGCGTTCTGTCTCCTAGAGATGAACGTACTTTGGTGCGAAAAGTGCAAATCAATCACAGAACAACATCAAAGGACCTTGCGAAGATGCTGGAGGAAATAGGTACAAAAGTATCTATATCCACAGTAAAACGAGTCCTATATCGACATAACCTGAAAGGCCGTTCAGCAAGGAAGAAGCCACTGCTCTAAAACCGCCATAAAAGAGCCAGACTACGGTTTGCAACTGATCGTACTTTTTGGAGAAATGTCCTCTGGTCTGATGAAACAAAAATAGAACTGTTTGGCCATACTGACCATCGATATGTTTGGAGGAAAAAGGGGGTTGCTTGCAAGCCGAAGAACACCATCCCAACCGTGAAGCACGGGGGTGTCAGAATCATGCTGTGGGGGTGCTTTGCTGCAGGAGGGACTGGTGCACTTCACAAAATAGATGGCATCATGAGGAAGGAAATGTATGTGGATATATTGAAGCAACATCTCAAGACATCAGTCAGGAAGTTAAAGCTTGGTCGCAAATGGGTCTTCCAAATGGACAATGACCCCAAGCATACTTCCCAAGTTGTGGCAAAATAGATTAAGGACAATAAAGTCAAGGTATTGGAGTGGCCATCACAAAGTTCGCTGATGACACTGCCTTGATCAGCCTGTTGCATGATGACGAGGAACATCATGGCCCGGTCCTAGATGACTTTGTAGAGTGGTGTGAGGAATCACACTTGGTCCTCAATACTAACAAGACCAAAGAGATGTGCATAGACTTCAGGAAGCGTATAACACCTACCTCTGCAACATCTATCAGAGGCCAGAATATAGAGATTGTAGAGGAATATAAATATCTGGGTGTCTTTTTGGACAGTAAGCTTCAGTGGAGTAAATGTACAGACCAGATCTACAAAAAGAGCCAACAGAGACTGTACTTTTTAAAAAAGTTGGGTTCTTTTAATATAGACTGTACTATATTGACTCTGTTTTACAAATCCTTTATTGAGAGTATTTTAACTTTTTGTATTGTTTGTTGGTTTGGCAATGCCACTGTCAGTCAGAGAAACATGTTGAGAAGGATTATTACCACAGCAAGTAAGGTACTTGGAGTCAAACAGACAGGCCTGGATGAGATCTTTAAGGTCAGGGCCCTCCGTAAGGCTCACAAAATCATTTTAGACCCAAGTCACCCCCTGTACCTGGACTTTGAATTACTCCCCTCTGGGCGTAGGTATAGGGCACCCCTCAGCAGGAAAAATAGAACGAGACAATCATTTGTGCCAGGTGTGATATCCCTCTTAAATAGCTCGGGCAAATGTTCCCATTGACCCCGTAAGGCCAGCAGGCTAGTCTTTGTTTTAAATGTTTTAATGTTTTATTTCTTATTTCTTACTTTTATTGGTGCGTGACTGTTATTGAAAGTTGTATTGTCAATCTTGTTTTGTATTTAACGCCACTTTAAATGTGTACATGACACTGCAACAAAATTTCCCCATGGGGACAATAAAGTAAGTAAGTAAGTAAGTAAGTAAAGCCCTGACCTCAATCCTATAGAACATTTGTGGGCAGAACTGAAAAAGCGTGTGCGAGCAAGGAGGCCTACAAACCTGACTCTGTTACACTAGCTCTGTCAGGAGGATTGGGCCAAAATTCACCCAACTAATTGTGGGAAGCTTGTGGAAGGCTACACGAAACGTTTGACCCAAGTTAAACAATTTAAAGACAATGCTACCAAATACTAATTGAGTGTATGTAAACTTCTGACCCACTGGGAATGTGATGAAAGAAATGAAAGCTGAAATAAATCATTCTCTCTACTATTATTCTGACATTTCACATTCTTAAAATAAAGTGGTGATCCTAACTGACCTAAAACAGGGAATGTTTACTAGGATTAAATGTCAGGAATTGTGAAAAACTGAGTTTAAATATATTTGGCTAAGGTGTATGTAAACTTCCGACTTCAACTGTATATATATTTTAATTATTTTTCTTCTCCTGATTCATAATGTTTTCCTTATTCATTGTGTAAATATCATAAACAAATACATTTCTTTCCACACCATAATAGTCCAAAGACAAATACAGGTACACACTATATCCATTGTGTGAGTAAGACCTAACTCCCCATGTATCCATCCCCATCTCCCCTGTCTGACCCAACCCCCATGTTGAGAGGCTGGGGCCTGGGTCCTGATCAGACGGGGATGTATCCTGAAGGCAGCTAGCCCAGCCTAGCCCAGCTAGCCTTGGTGCGTCTGCTGCTGTGACTATATCATGGAGTCTAATTGGCATGAAAAGAGCCACACAGAGCGCCAGAGGAGCACCAGAGGAAAGCCAGCGGGCCTTCTTATTATCCCCATGGACATCTCATTTAGCTGGGCTCATACAGGGAGACTGAGCCGTGGATGGGACGGGATGCATGGTTTAACAGCTATGACAGGAACATGGAGACATGTCTCACACCAAAGCTGCTTTAGTGACGCTGATTCAAAGGCCTCTCAACCACATCAGGGGTTATTTAGATGGAGACAGACAGTACTGGTGAGTGTGTCTGTTTGTATAGAGATTCAATTCATAGTGTATTTGTCGTATACTGGATAGTGTGTACGAGTATACGCATAAAATAATAAAACCTCACATCTATACTGACACCTACTAACACCAAGCAAAAAGCCTTAAAGTAATATTCTCAACAGTATTTTCCTTTCCTCCTTAGTCGTAAAACCCAGCCCTCCTCTTGTTGTAATTGAGTTTTGGGAGTATTAGGAGTGCGAGTTGTGAAAATCATCCATCTAACTCAGTGAGATCAATAGGAGACAGTGGGGTATCTATCTGAACCATTGATCTGTACCTATCCCTGCAGCCTGGTAGTTTAAAGCAGAGTTGCTTGTGTGTGTGTGTGTGTGTGTGTGTGTGTGTGTGTGTGTGTGTGTACTGCCTGCCTATAAGCCTGCCGCTAGTCTAGAACTAGGCCTCCCCCTCTAACCACAGCTTCAGATTAACACAAGCCCTCATTACCGCATGTGTAAATAAAGACGGATGGCCGGCGATATTCCCACAGATTTGTTTCACATTACGGCACGCAGGGGTGGTGGGCAGCGGTGGGTAATTGCGGCCTGCTCCCAACTCCCCTGAGTGTGCGTACAGTTACATTCATATTACTGTTAATCAGCCCTCTAACAAATTGGCCTGTAT
Source organism: Coregonus clupeaformis (assembly GCF_020615455.1). Taxonomy (NCBI): domain Eukaryota; kingdom Metazoa; phylum Chordata; class Actinopteri; order Salmoniformes; family Salmonidae; genus Coregonus; species Coregonus clupeaformis. The sequence continues at coordinate 9,124,058 of NC_059217.1, forward strand.
CCCCCTGGTGGGAGTTGACATTCATCCTTGGCGGTCAGCGGTTCTCTCTTGGCACTGAATCACTCAGCTGAGGGAGAGGGAGAGGGCCGCAGGGCCTAGTTATACACCACCACACTGCCTGGGAGCCTAAGAGGGAAGGGAGGGTTGGGGCGCATATGTGAGTGAGGGAGAAGGGGGCATATGCGTGTGTATGTGTATGTAAATTGAGTTGAACATGTGAGTGGACTTGAGTGTGTTTTTGTGTTTTCACGCATGTATTTGAGTGTGTGTATGTGCTTGCATGTGTGTGTGTGTGTGTGTGTGTGTGTGTGTGTGTGTGTGTGTGTGTGTGTGTGTGTGTGTGTGTGTGTATGTCTGTGTGACAGGCAGCTGGTCTTAAGGACCTTTAAGTACCTCTTAAATACAGCCATAACATGAGTACTCTGAGTGGTGAGATATGTCACACTGATACACCCACACCTGCTGAAGGGGATTGTGATGCCTGGTTTTTGTACATTACACTGGTGTCTATAACGTTACAGAAAATGTAAACTGTAAAACACCACTGATGAAGTTAAGCCATCATTGTAAATGAGAATTTGTTTTGACCTGCCTGGTAAAATAAAAGTTTCATAAAAATAAGATAAACATAAACATTTAGACAGTTACAGTATAAAGAGTCTAGAGTCATAAGCAGAACAACTGATAAACCGTGAGACTGGAAATGTAGGCATATTGCAAACAAATTTAGTTAGCCTTAAATTGATATATACTTACGATCACCTTAATTCAAATTAGCACACTCAACCACATGGTGAAATTATAACACTACAAAACTGTCAACATGCAACACCTCAAACCTGAAATAAATCATCAACATTATGAGACATAATTCAATAAACCTATCCCTCTTGCTCTAGTTTTTCCTATCTGTCAAAACTTCAACCTGACAATTACAAAGCTACAGTTGGACTCCCTTGTTTTTGTTATCATAATGAGGCATTTCATTTTGAATACTCCATATTAGATTATATTGTTAGATATTACACCATAAATTACCATACATACACTCAAAAATCCCCATTGAAATGCCTTTTTTTTGTTTGCTGTCAAGGAAAAGCAGTTAGAAAATGTCAAATAAAATATATACAAAAGAAGTATATATATATATATACAAATACATATATATATATATAAAAAGCCTGATCACAGCCCGATGCTTCAACAGTAAAGTGGAGAGTTGTCTCTCTCTGTATCTGTATGCGCCCTCTCTCCTCCCGTGATACATGGAGAAAAGAAGAGAGGAGGAAAATGAATGGAGTGTTGCGCCCTGAGAAAGAGAGCGAGAGCAGCAATAGCTTCTTCAGTTCCCACCTTATCGATTTCTCCAGGAAATATGGAACTGTGGACTGCCATGGTGGAGAGGGAGGGCCGCACAGCTATTGAGTCGTTTTCCCATCTTTTCCAAAAATCTTTAATCAAAGTTAAAGTGAAATACTAACATGCCACTTGACATGACCTTTTAACCTGTTATGAATGACCTGTTTTTGAAATGTACCGGTGTTGCAGCGTGTTATCGCTCTCCTGTCCAGTAATAGATATTTCCTAATCATGTGGTTGTGGAGGAGAAAAGAACAAGTTCAGTGACTGAGTCTTAATGACCACCAAAGGGCCTGTTCACTGTTGACCTTTGACAAATGCTGGACAACAAATCTATGTTTAAGCACTGCCGTACCGGATTCCTTTATTCTACCACTATATCTACTATATACCACTGGCTCTGGACAACAAAGGCATGAAAAGTGACTAACTCAAAGCCAAAAATGTTGCTACCCCCGAAGACACGCGAGAAAGATAAAATGCAGTACTTGCACAAATATGGCTTCATGAAAGAGTGCTATACTGCGAGACAGATGATGCATATCTCCAGGGTCATAGCTGAACATAGCAGGAGGACTTGTGAGCATACGATCCAAAGGCTTCTAATGACAGATATGAAATCAATAGGCTGACCTTAATTTGCCCAAAGCAGAACTGTGATGTAGTACTCACTAGTACGCAGTGTTTCGATTAAGCAGGGGAATAAAAGATGGTGTCTACGTGTCGAGAGGGCGTAGAGGGCGTGCCCTTTTGAACCCTGGCGCTCTTAGAGAGCGTGTCGAGGCCATAAAGGAACAACAGTGATGTTTGGTCATTGAATAGGCTCCTTTTTGCTCATAGGTAATAATGTCCCACATTTAGGCGTGTTTTAAAAAGAGCAGAGGATGGCATAATAGCTAGCAATGTGTTCCGCTACACTGACAACATTATGGCAGTAGAAGGGAGAAAATAGAGTAGCTGGATGATATGCGATGAATAACAAAACCTGTCGTTATTCACCTCTAGAAAAAAATGCTGATATAATGCTTTTTTTCGTGTGTGTGTGTCTGTGTCTGTGTGTCTATGTATCTGTGTGTATGTGTGTCTGTGTGAGTGAGATAATTTTAAAGTTAAAGTCAGTTAAAGACTATGAGGTCCATATAACCATTACATCCCTCTTAATGTTGTCTGTCCCTCCCGCTGGGCTGCTAGCAGCTGAGGGCAGTATGGCCCAGACAATGGGCTCATTGGCCCAGGCTTAGCCTTAAACCAACATGCAGTTCAGTGATCCCCTCAGAGACAATGCTACTCACATGACCCAGCATGGTGTGGGGTGGACAGGTAGGGGGCCACAATGAGGGACAATGATTTCCCCACCGTGCTGTCCCATTGGGAGGACATTTGTCCTGACTGTTCTTTTCTATGGCTGGCTCTGGGAGCAAGTAGCAGGGTGACGGTGGAGGGTGAGAGGAAGAGGGGTGAGGGGTGGGTGACCCCAGCTAACCAGGGTCTAAGACCCCAGCACTCCAGCATGGTTAGAAGGAGTGAGCCACCAGCACATGAGTGAAGCATCCAGGCAGCACATCTCCCAGTGCCAGACCAATCTCCACTCATTACTGCTCCACGCTACTCAGCACTTCATTAAAAACTCACATTCCACATTTAAAACCCACATACCCAGTTCAATAAGACATTGATGGCATAGGGAGACAGACAGCTCCACTTAGCCTCTCTCTTTCTCCTCTTCCGCCTTCATATCTCTTTTCTCCATCATCTTCACTCTTAATCTCTCCATTCATTCCCCTCTTTCTCTCGGCCTTTCTCCCTCCATCCCTCCCTCCCTCCCTCCCTCCCTCCCTCCCTCCCTCCCTCCCTCCCTCCCTCCCTCCCTCTCGATTATTTTTACCCTTGGTTAACCCTCATCTTTGTCTAAAAAGTGAGTGTGTGACACCTATAAAAACACACTATAAATACCTCTCCTCCCCTCTCCTTAGTTTCCAAATTTAGACCTGGAAAACAATTAGCTTCTCCAGCTCTAGGCTTTGGTCTGTCTGCTGAAATGTAATTGAGTGGTAAAACACAGATCCCGAGGAAACAGTTTGTCCAACGAATTGGATATAGTAAATGTTGTTCATATTTCACCCGCCAATTAAACTGGATTGAATTAGCATCATGAAATGAAACACTACATTACAATACTGTTAGATAAGCACCCAGGGAGTTTATCTAGATGGAAACCATGATACACAGTGACTTAAGAGATAAATACACCGGACGAGGAAATTAAATTATAATAATGCAATTAATAATGTCCTCAGCATCTCTATCTATCAGTCTATAAGTGCCCATCCATCTAATAACCTGCAGGCTCACTAAATATTGGCACCCAAATGGCATTGTACCCAAAGGGCTCTGGTTAAAAGTAGTGCACTATGTAGGTTATAGGGTGCATTGGGGAGACAGCCATTGTATACCGTTACAGAGGGAGCTGTGCAGCTAAAGTAAATGATTCCCAGTTATATGAAAGCCACTTATGTGGATCAGATGACTCGGGTTTTGTAAGGGACTTTTCCCGTTCATTAACTGAGTTATAGCGCCTGCATGTTATGCTTCGCAGTTATAAATGGAATTATACATCTCTGATGTTAAAGTAATATTAATATTTTCTAATGTTATGTACAGAGTTGTATGTGTTGATGGCTGGTATCTGCAAATAAAATAAAAGATTTATGGAGGCTCTGCCCTGTTTTTCCATACTATTATCACAAGTGAAATGCAGACCATAAAAAACGTTAATTACAATTTTAATTAACACCGGTAATCAATAGGGTGTAACATAACATCTCACATATTTTCAATGACACAGAGGGAAATGCAATTAAACAAATACAGAGGGCCCAAATATGATGATTTTATTGGGTAATAAGCGCAAGGTAAATGTGGCAGGACGAGAGGTAATGCTCAGTGCTCTCTCTCTCTCTCTCTCTCTCTCTCTCTCTCTCTCTCTCTCTCTCTCTCTCTCTCTGTCTCTCTCTCTCTCTCTGTCTCTCTCTCTCTCTGCTCTCTCTCTCTCTCTCTCTCTCTCTCTCTGTCTCTCTCTCTCTCTCTGTCTCTCTCTCTCTGTCTGTCTGTCTCTCTCTCTCTCTCTCTCTCTCTCTCTCTCTCTCTCTCTCTCTCTCTCTCTCTCTCTCTCTCTCTCTCTCTCTCTCTCTCTCTCTCTCTCTCTCTCTCTCTCTCTCTCTCTCTCTCTCTCTCTCTCTCTCTCTCTCTCTCTCTCTCTCTCTCTCTCTCTCTCTCTCTCGCTAAGCTGCTCTGGCTATTTTGTTCGCTCTACTGTTAGTCTGTAAATGTCCTTCTTAGTTCTCTGAGCTGAGCTTGTTTCTTTTTCAAAGTGACCACTGATGCACTGTGAGTTCGCAGGAAGTTAAGGATTGAACTGTCTAGGCCAGGTATGGGCAACTTTGATGGGGGTGGGGGCCACAAAAAAACTGAACTCATCATGAGGGGCCGCAGTGGCTCGCAAATTTACTCATTTTGCCATGGAGCGGAGAGAGAAATTAGCAGTTTTACAGCTGCTTTCCTGCAATTCTACACATTTTGCCATAGGGTGGAGGCAAGTGTTTGCAGTTTTTAACATGATAACTGATGATCAATGGGCCCCACCCTGGTCAGTAATTCAACCATGCTTACAAGTTTAGATAGCTGACTGCTAGACTAACTTACCAATCCCCCCCAAAAAATGACTGCTGATGCACAACCAAATTTCGAAATTGTACCTTGTGTATTCTATTATTCTAACTCTCAACAATAAGTTGAGACCCCGACAGAGTTAAAAAAAACATGTATTTATTTTTTGTTAAATTGGTCCGCGGGCCGGCAGTTGCCTATCCCTGATTTAGGCCTATATTGAAGTCATTAAGCTGCTGCTAAATTGAGTGTAATAAAACATGACTGCTTCAGCATGAATATGTAACAACATTGTTATTACAGTTTAATAACATGATAACCTCTTTTTTTGTCTTCTACAGAGCACAAAAATAAATCCAACCGCCAAAATTCAGTTGTATGTATATATGCTCTAGTGTAGCTTTCTCTGTACCGTCTCTTTCCCAGAATACTTTAGGCCTGAAGGTGTGGAGCTGTATTTTCCCAAGAAGCGTTACCAACTATAGCCCTCCCCTTCTTCCTTCTCCCCTCTCCCTCCCCTCCTTAGTCCGGCATTCCATTCACATTCCTGCCAACACGCAAAACTCATCCCCCCACCCGTCCCTGTCCCCCCTCCATCTTATCCCGTTTCACTCTCTCCCCTCTCATTCCTCAATGCCTATTCAAAGTTAATGCTCAGTGATGAGGAAGAATGTCACATAAAAATGACCTCCTGGCCCCTAAGTGGTGGAGAGTAAAGTAATAGCAGTACAGTGTACTCACAGCTGTTCTGGTGGTGGTGGTGTGAGAGCAGAGGGGAGAGGTGAGGAGGGCGAGAGTGAGAGACAGAGAGACAGAGAGACCGAGGGAGAGAGAGAGAGAGGGAGAAAGAGAGAGGGAGAAGGAGAGAGGGAGAGGAAGAGGGAGAGAAGAGAGAGACTATCTGGGTAATAGTCCCCAGAGAATGTCTTTATTTCCAGCTCTCTTTCCTTCATTCTTTTTTTCAAAAGTAATCTCCACCGGCTCTAAGCAGGTGCTCCACAGATCTGCCACACCATAAATAAATTGGATTGGCAACAAAATGGGAGTCGCACATAAAGCAATAAAGCAATTTTCAATCACGTTCACTCCGGGGCCGCACCTCGCACTGGCAGGGCAGGTACACTTGTCTGTCCCAAGGTTATGGAAACAGTTGGTGAGAGAAGGGGGGCAGTGTTACCCCCCAATAGCACTCCCTAAAGCAGACTTCTGCAGCTGTGCCACCAGGCTGCCAGCTCACTCACACCCAGGAGAGAGCACCGCCAGCCAGGCTATCACTTCCAACTAATGCCCCATGCTCTGAAGTGGATTGGACGGGCTTTACCTTGAGATAGGATTTTAACTCTCCTAATCATAACCTCTAGATCTCAATTATACAGTAATAAATCATTTATAAATAATATATGAATTTGTTTTTATGGACTCTTAAGTGATGTGAGTTAATGCATACTCAGCCCATCTCCATTCTGTAGCTGTATTTTAATGTCAACTCCAGCCTCTGGTCCAACTGTGTTGTCTCAGTATGTGTAAGTATGTACAAAGTACGTGTGTAGGTGGCTGTGTAAAGGTATGTGTCTAGGTATGAGTGTGTGTAGACAGTACAGGTATGTGTGGTGTGTGTGTGTGTGCGCGTGCCTGCGTGTGTATGTGTGTATGTGTGTCTGTAGGACTCCCCCAGACAGTGATAAAAGGCCTTGCTCCCAGGACCCCTGAGTAACCCAGTGATGACGAATTGTTTCCTTCTCCCTCCTCTTTCGCCGCACTCGACCCTGCCTGTGAATTTCTCCTGCAAACAGCTCGATTGGATGGGCAAATGTTTGCCCGGCTTCTAAAGGGTGTTCAGCCTGAATATTTTAAAGTGTATGTTTGCACAGTTGTTTCTACTGCTCAGTTTTATTTGTGTCTCTCCCTCATATTCTCCTGTACTATTTCTTTAAAGGAAAAGTCTCACCTGACAGCAGGGTTTGAGGAGATGTGCACACAGACTATAACTGCTAGCGATTCGCAGTTTCTAGCACATATTTTTTGCCATTTATTTTTCTGCAGTTGGTTTTTGCTGGTGCAGTAGCTTCCTGTGCTGTTGTCAGCGCTAGAGAGCACATATAGCCCTATCCATCTGTAGACAAACAGGACTATTCATGACACATCTCCTGTGTCGGATCCACCAGCAAGCGTTCAGCTGAACAGATTTTTTACTGCAATAATCTAATAAATATTTAGGGTTAACTCAATGAAATGATGCAAACACAAATGAAATGCATTTAATGGGCATCCAATCATACGCATGAACTCACACACATGCACACACACTCACTCACACACTCACTCAAAGACACACTCAGAAAAAGCACTTCACATATATTCTGTCAACAAGGTTGTTCGTTCAACAACCTTCAAATAATTTACAACCAGTGGAATATGGACTGTTAGGAGCGAGAGTGTCTTTAAATCTTGGCCCTCAAAGTCAAACGTCAGATAAACCAGAGCGAAATAATGTTTATTTTCTCTCTCAGGTCTGAGTCTATTTTTGACCTGGCTGTCACCACACCACAACCTCCAATATCCCATAAGTCACCTCGTCTCTTGACCTGTTCATGATGTCTGGGGTTTAGAAATGACAAAGATAGAGATAAAGGTAGTGATAATACAAACATACATTTAGATCAAGATATTAAACAATAGTTCAACACATGTTACTACTACTGTAATTACTATGTTACTACTGTTTATAACACAGCATTTGGTCTGTATTTAAACTCATTCCAGTTTGTAGAATAGTCCAATACCAATTGCTTTGGGTGTTTTAGAGATTGAAGTGTTGATCTTCTTCCATCTTGATATGATTGGTTTCCATGGTTTCCTCCAACAGTGTCCTACGTATAGCTCTCTGTCACCATGACATCACCTCAGTGTGTTTGAGGTACATTCATGAGAACGCCTCTCTCTCTCCATCATCACACCTCCCTTTCTTTCCCTCCGTCTCCATCATCGTTCCCTTTCTCTCCCTCTGTCTGCTGTTACCATCTCCAACCCCTTTAAACTTTTACTGCAGTGGGCTAAATCAGGGTCACAGAGTGTTTCTTGGTAGTCTTAAACAAACATGGTTAAGGGCTTAAAAAAAAGAAGACACCTGTACCATGTCAGATATAGAGTTGACATGTTTAAATTTTGAGTTTGCATCCCAATATTATACTTTATATACATCACAGAAGACTGAAATATAACAAAACTGTTTGACAGAAACACCGGATTTTCGGAAGGTTTTATAAAAAATCTTAATAAGATTCCACCCATTCCACCCATAGGTCAATTGAGTGCAGGAAAGGGCTACACGATGATGTCTGATTGTGCTTAATCCAAATGCCTCACCCACCTCACCCCTCCTCACCCCATCTCACTCCCCACCCCAACAAACCAAATTCCCCATCCATTTCATTCAACAGCCCTTTATCAGAAATACACAGACACACACAGAGTACACACACATACACACATGAACACACACATTCACTCTGCACAAAGAACGAGAGAGCAGATAGATAGAAAGAGAGAGAGAGAGAGAGCAAGAGAACACACGTCCGAGCTTCTTCTTCTTCTTCTTCTTCTTCTTCTTCTTCTTCTTCTTCTTCTTCTTCTTCTTCTTCTTCTTCTTCTTCTTCTTCTTCTTCTTCTTCTTCTTCTTCTTCTTCTTCTTCTTCTTCTTCTTCTTCTTCTTCTTCTTCTTCTTCTTCTTCTTCCATATTTGTTTCCCTTTTAAAGATTCACAATGGGTGTTTTCTAATAACAAATCATTTATTTTTGTCTAGGCTTTAATCTGGCTGTGTCTGACAAGGCCCATCCTTTCCGCTGAAGGGTAAGACCACTTAGAGAGAGGCCAATAAGGCCCTGCACACTGTGCCGGCCTGACTGGGGTGATTTGTCAGTGCGCTGCGCCGGTGGTCACACCAACGGATTTATCTCAAGGTAAATGGAGATACGGCTCCCTCCGCCGTGCGGAGCCCAGGACTCTGATTACGGCCCTCTTTCTATCTGTGTTGATAGATGTTGCTTGTGTTTATCTATTTGAAATGCCACTAAATCTGTGAATACAATGTAGGGGAAAAGGGGACTGGGGAGAGCCGGCAGAAGAGAAACCTAGTTTGATTTATGCCACGCTATGCAGAGCAATATAGAGACAGGGACCAGGGACAGGGGTCCAGCAGTGCCATATGAAACAGAGGGGGGTGCGGAGGGGGTAGTGGAGATCGGGGGGCAATCTCATCGCATGCATTTCTCACCTGGTCCAGCCATGATGCCATAAGAATTACAAACACGGGGGACGCGGATGAGAATGTTCCCAGCGCTCCGAGGGAAAACAGAATCCACTTCCGAAGGGAGATCAGAGATGGGATGCATGGTGAACATTGTGCCCCGCGCTCCCACATCGAGGGTGAAGAGCAATTCCACACACGGACTATCACTGGGACAACCTCCTCCATCTCTCTCTCTTATTCCTCCTCTGACATCTCCTCCTCCTTCTCCTCCATGTCACAGTCTCAGAGTAGGGGTGCTGTTCTAGAATCAGTTTGACCTTTAAGATCATAAGAAATAAGATTAAGATTATGGACAGGGAGGACCTGATGCTAGATCAGTGCGTTTTTTTTATATGGGCCCAGGGCACCCTCTCTGAGCTCTGCTCCACAACCGCCTAAAGAGGCCCTTACGTCAGGTACGATCCCCTGGGTTAACCCCCATCCATTTCCATCACATTCCGAATCAAATACATACGCAGTTGGATTTTTAACCTAATAGTCTAATCTTCCAAGAACCGTTCATTCATGTGATATTATATCTAGATCTGATTTGCATCAGCAAAAGGTTAAATCAAGCCAATTGTAAAGTAAATATTATCTATCATCTAAATGTAGATCGTTTATGTAAACGTTCAATTAGCTCATAGGTCAACGGTAATGCTCTGTCCCTGGGAAATTCCCTGGGAAGAATTACGTATGTTTACAGCGGTATACTTTTTATCCGTTTCCCGGGGTAAGCTGAACCGAATTGTAATTAATACATTTGTTTATTTGTTTCATGTATTTCAACACAAACAGGTACATGCATTAAATTCAGTGAAGTACGTAACGCAACAATGACAACAACACAACAATTGCCTTGGGAGCAGAGGTAGAGGAGAAGAAGAGGGGTCAAATGGGCCAATAATGAGACTAACCTGCACACAGTAAATAAACATTGAATTCAACTTAGTGTTGGTATAGATGCATATATAGCTCAGTAATCACCTCTCTAATACACCAGGCCTGTGTAGAGTAGAATGGCCTGTCTTATTGCCAGATCAACTTCTGTGACCTGATAGATAGCTATGTCACTTGTTTACTACACTACACTACACCCCTATAACATTGATAAGATGTTTATACCAATTACCATTAACATTCCATACAGTTCAATTATTCATTCAGCATTTGAGCTTTGATATGACACTGAGTGTATAAAAAATTAGGAACACCTGCTATTTCCATGACACAGACTGACCAGGTGAATCCAGGTGAAAGTTATGATCCCTAATTGATGTCCCCTGCAGCATTGGCAGTGTCTGCACTGTGTTTCTGATCAGTTTGGTGTTGTTTTGATGGACAGTGTCAATGCTGACGTGATGTGCATGCGGCGGTGAAGTCAGGCGCAGGACACAGAGGATCAGAAATAACTACTTTACTTTCTGAAAATAATACGCACAAAACAAAGCCTCCAAAACACAAGAGGAGATACACGCGGAGTGCGTAATAAACAAGCTGAATAAATGCCGAACATACGTAAAAGACACACGGACAATAACACACAAAGGCAAACATAAAACAAGGGAACTTATATGTTACATAATCAATACAGAATACGAAACAGGTGTACCAACTAGACATTACAAGACAAACATCGAAAAATCGAGCGGTAGTAGCTAGTACTCCGGGGACGACGAACGCCGAAGCCTGCCCGAGCAAGGAGGAGGAGCAGCCTCGGCGGCATCCGTGACAGACAGGGAAGTTGCTTTTCTTTCGAGGACAAGGAGGTTTCTGGGTGACCCCAAACGTTTGAACATATATGTAATATATTATATATATATATATATATATATATATATATAATTATTATATTATTATTATTTATTTATAATTATGATATTATTATTATATATTATAATATGTGTGTGTATATATATAAATAAATAAATTGATGTCACCTGTTAAATCCACTTCAATCAGTGTTGATGAAGGGGAGAAGACAGGTTAAAGAAGGATTTTTAAGCCTTGAAACAATTGAGACATGGATTGTGTATGTGTGCCATTCAGAGTGGATGGACAAGACAAAATATTTAAGTGCCTTTGAACGGGGTATGGTAGTAGGTGTCCGGCGCACTGGTTGGAGTGTGTCAAGAACTGCAACGCTGCTGGGTTTTTCACACTCAACAGTTTCCCGTGTGTATCAAGAATGATCGGTCCACCACTCAAAGGACATCCAGCCAACTTGACACAACTGTGGGAAGCATTGGAGTCAACATGGGCCAGCATCCCTATGGAACGCTTTCGACACCTTGTAGAGTCCACACAGCAACGAATTGAGGCTGTTCTGAGGGCAAACGGGGGTGCAACTCAATATTAGGAAGGTGTTCCTAATATTTTGTACACTCAGTGTAATATGCCACACACAGAACAAAGAACATGTCCTGATATGCATCAACACACTAATAGAACGGGCGAATATCAACAATATTACATCAGAAGTTACTGAGTGTGACTAAAGTGTGACCAGACGCGTCAAAAAAGAGCAAGGAATTAAATGCATTTTATTAGGTTCCGGTAATACTTCTGATTGATTTATGTTTAGATGAAGGGATACAAAGTCTGTGAATGTGTGTGTGTGTGTGCGGGCGTGCATATACCTATGTGTGTGTATGTGCGCACGCGCACTGTGTGTACTGCACGTACGTGTGTGTACACGTGAACTGTACACACTATCCGTGCCCTTTACACACATTAGCAAAGCAACGTCGGCGGAAATCCCGCTTCTCTAACCTTTCCAGAGCTTATGTTTGGCTGGCCATTGTTTCCTTGGCCTATTGAGGTAAAGATAACTGTTGCGGAAAGAGAGCTAGGAGATTATACATCAGTAAAATCACAGGGGGCATACATCACTGACACTGGGACACACCCACCGAAAGGAATTGGGTCAAATGAAAGCAGTGCATCGGGGCAGGGCTCTCTGACAATAACTAATGCGCCTCCCACAGCCCCTAGGAGTGTACAAATGGCCACAGGTTTGTAAACTTTGCCTATTCCAGGCAGGAGACGGCGGGTGCGTTGTGAGCACTAACTAAATCAACGCTTCAGTGCCTCTCTGACATGTAGACTCAAGACTCTATTCCAACAGGACAGGAGCTACACCTTCCAGAAACATACACACCACACTGAGTGGGACAGGACAGGCGTGGAGGGTAGGAGGGCTGTCAATGGAGAAGAGGAAGTAGAGGAGGAGGGGAGGGAGAGTGACTGGGCTGGTGTGTAGATCTACACTAGGACTGGTCTCTACTAGGGACATTAAGGAGGAGTGTATGTGGCTGTGTAGAAGTGGTCTACATAAACACGCACACCTGTAAACATCACGTTAACTTAGGTGACATACAAGTACAATTCCTATATGTCAGTATTTTGACATAGTCCAATGAGACCACGTTCTCTTTCTTTATTCATCCACTGGTGTGTGTCTCATCCCCAGTAGTAATAATAATTGGTCTCTCCTACTGTACTGTATTACAACGGTATGAGAGTTTAGTGGGGTCAGCATTGTAAGTACACGGCATGGCCAGCAGAGACAACTACTGTATATATCCAGGAGAGACAACTCTAGCGTTGGGTAGGGATGTTACACCCTGCTCTGTGATCCTCCCTCTGCTCTGTTCATCTTCTCACCGTCAGGTTGTTGTTTTATCCCACCAAAACGCCAGAGCACACTAACATGCCCTGGCTACATACCTCGCTTTGGCTGGAGCCAGCTCTAACTGAATTTAGAAGTTATAATTGCAGTTTTTTTTTCAATTCTTTGGTGCAATTTTCACAAGTACAGTATGTAGAACGTTTTCACAACTCTAAGCACAAAAATCTAAACAGATCATCAAAATGGCTCATGTTTCAAAACTCTTAGCATTCAACTGACTACAACAAACACATTTACAAAATCACTTGTTCACTGCACCAAGTCACTCTTTCAATATGGATACATATTCAATCTAAGTATCTGTTTTTCAAAATGAAATAATCACTTTATTTTGATATGATTTTCTTGTCGTTTCTTAACAATACAATTAACTGTCACTTACATACCATTTTCAAATATTTCAGATGTAATTGGTATATTTTCAAATCTCTTCGTGCAAAACTCTATACACTGTAATGCCCCCCTATCTTATGTTCAGAACCTTTGTTTGTGTATTCATTGGGGTTTCACACATCCTTCACTGCTGAGTCACTCATCTTTTCCCTGAAATACCATGAGCACATTTTGTTCAGTCACCAATACAGCAGATAATGATAGGCTCACCATTTAGTCATTTTAACTACCATTTCATCCAATAGCAAAAAAATACAAGATACACATTTCAAAACTGTTCTTTTTGAAGTGCTGAATAGAAAGAACAGTAAATACTAAATATCATTATCCATATGGTATTTGACTATATCATGACATGCACCATTTTTTAAATAATTTGTATCCAATGGCAGGTTGTGAGCATGTTGAGAAATATGTCAGTCTTACAGTTTCATTATCCTTATACAGTACATATGTAGGACAAATCATCAGAAATAGGGGTATTATAAAGCAGTTGGCTACTGTAAAAATGTAGCACAGTGCTCTATGCCATTTCTACCCCATGTAACACTGTACAAGATAACTTTTTCTATGGGACGTGTCAACTGACACAGTATCGCCTGTCTCTCTGCTTGAAATTCATCAGCTTCCAGTGTATCAATGAAATTCAGATAATGAGTGGAAGCCAGGTATTTCAGCAGTGCATTGTACATTACACTATAATTCCAAATGGTAGCACATAGAGTGACTCTTTCCACTTTGTCCTATTGAAGCACACTGGCTGATGGAGAATGTGTCACGGAATCAGCCGAGGCTGCTCCTCCTCCTTGCTCGGGCAGGTTTCGGCGTTCGTCGTCTCCGGAGTACTAGCTGCCACCGATCTATGTTTCGGTGTTTGACTTGTTTTGTCCTGATTGTGTACACCTGTTCCCCATTATGTTGTATTGTTTCCCCTATTTAACCATCTGTCGTGCATTGTGTGTTGTGTGTTATTGTATTAGTCTTCGGCAGTGTTAGTGTGCGGGTTGTTTTCCTCCTTGTATGGAGATGGTTTTCTTGTCTGGTTACTTTCAAGTAAAGTACGTTTCCAGTAAGCTCTGTGTCCTGCGTTTGACTTCGCCTACCGCATTTCACGTTGCTGTCTGACAGAATAACACACCTTCCGATGGAGTCAGCAGGATCGTCCGTGCTCAGGGGAGCACTGGAGGAGCGTGTAACCCAACAAGAGGCCGTGATCCAGCACCTGGGCACCACCATCCAAGGGGTGATGGACACCTTGAGGCGATGGGAGAGTGGAGGTTTGCCCACACCTCATCCTACGATACCACCACCATCAGCCATACCCATTGGTCCATCTCCGGAGTCCAGTGGGATTCGGCTCTCGCTCCCGAGGGCTTATGATGGCACCGCGGCCGGGTGTCAGGGTTTCCTACTCCAGGTTGAACTCTACCTAGCAACCATTCACCCGGTGCCCTCGGGATACGAGAGCGTGTCCGCCCTCATCTCCTGTCTGTCCGGCAAGGCGCTGGAATGGGCCAACGCCGAATGGGGTGGGATAGACGCCGCTACGGTCAGCAATGCGGAGTTCACCCGCCGCTTCCGGGCAGTAGTCGATCATCCCCCAGAGGGTAAAGCGGCGGGTGAGCGTCTATTCCACCTTAGACAGGGGAGGAGGAGCGCGCAGGAGTTCGCGCTGGACTTCCGGACGCTAGCAGCCAACACGGGATGGAATGAGAGGGCCCTCATCGACCACTACAGATGCAGCCTGAGGGAGGACCCGCATCGGGAATTAGCCTGCAGGGACACCAACCTCAGCTTTGACCAACTGGTGGACATGTCGATTCGCCTGGAAACCCTGTTGGCTACCCGCGGACGTCCGGATTCGGGGCCGTCCATTCCATCCCCCAGCACTTCCGAGCCGACCCCTATGGAGCTCGGGGGTGCTGGTGCTAGGGAGACCAGGAGGGAGACCAGGAGGGAGGCCGTCCCCTGCACCAACTGTGGCCGCAGAGGACACACTGCTGGTCGGTGCTGGGGAGGGTCTCCTAGGAATCGAGGCAGTGGGCGACGCACTGATGAGTCATTCCAGGTGAGTAGGCACCCAACTCACCCAGAGCTCTCTGCTGATCATATGTGTATTAAAGTGGTGTTTCCCGAGGTTTCTCCTCACTCCCAGCATAAGGCGCTAGTAGATTCAGGTGCAGCTGGGAATTTCATTGATCGCCAGTTCACCTATAAGTTAGGGATTCCTATCGTCCTGTTGATGTGCCCTTCCCCATTCATGCCCTAGATAGCCGCCCGTTGGGGTCTGGGTTGATTAGGGAGGTCACGGCGCCTCTCCGGATGGAAACGCAGGAGGGTCATGAGGAGATAGTATGTTTGTATTTGATTGATTCTCCTGCGTTTCCCGTGGTGTTGGGGCTTCCCTGGTTAACAGCTCATGACCCCAACATTTCATGACAGCAGAGAGCTCTCCAGGGATGGTCTGATCAGTGTACTGGTCGGTGTGTAGGTGTTTCCGCAGGGGCAACGACGGTGGAAAGCCCGAACCAAGTTCCCGCCTTGCATATTCCACCTGAGTATGCCGATTTGGCTCTCGCCTTCAGTAAGAAGAAGGCGACTCAATTACCACCTCATCGACAGGGGGATTGTGCGATAGACCTCCAGGTAGGAGCTGCGCTTCCACGTAGTCACGTGTATCCTTTGTCTCAGGAAGAGACGGCCGCTATGGAAACCTACATCACCGAATCTTTGAGACAGGGTTACATACGGCCGTCTACTTCCCCTGCTTCCTTGAGTTTCTTTTTTGTGAAGAAGAAGGATGGGGGTTTACGCCCGTGTATTGATTACCGTGGTCTAAATCAGATCACCATCAAATACAGCTATCCTCTCCCTCTGATTGCTAGTATGACGGAGTCATTACACGGGGCGCGATTCTTCACAAAATTGGATCTTAGGAGCGTGTACAACCTGGTGCGCATTAGGGAGGGAGATGAGTGGAAGACAGCATTCAGTACCACCTCGGGTCACTATGAGTACCTCGTCATGCCATACGGGTTAATGAATGCTCCTTCAGTCTTCCAATCATTTGTGGACGAGATTTTCCGGGACTTGCATGGACAGGGTGTTGTGATAGTTGATAGAGCATGGCGTTTGCAACGCCAGGGTTGTGGGTTCGATTCCCACGGGGGGCCAGTATAAAAAAAAATATGTATTCACTAACTGTAAGTCGCTCTGGATAAGAGCGTCTGCTAAATGACTAAAATGTAAATGTAAATGTAACCAAAAGGTCGCTGGTTCTAATCCCAGAGTCGACTAGGTGAAAAATCTGTCAATGTGCCCTTGAGCAAGGCACTTAACCCTAATTGCTCCTGTAAGTCACTCTGGATAAGAGCGTCTGCTAAATGACTAAAAATGTAAAAATGTAAAAAATGTGATATATATTGATGACATTCTAATATATTCCGCTACACGAGCCGAGCATGTGTCCCTGGTGCGTCGAGTGCTTGGTAGACTATTGGAGCATGACCTGTATGCGAAGGCGGAGAAATGTCTGTTCTTCCAGGAGTTCATCTCCTTTCTGGGACATCGGTTATCCGCGTCAGGGGTAGAGATGGAGATTGACCGCGTTTCTGCCTTGCGTAATTGGCAGACTCCCACCACGGTAAAGGAGGTGCAGCGCTTCTTGGGTTTTGCCAATTACTACCGGAGGTTTATCCGGGGCTTTGGACAGGCAGCAGCTCCCATTTCCTCTCTGCTAAAGGGGGGTCCGGTGTGCCTGCAGTGGTCAGCTGAGGCGGACAGGGCGTTTAAACGTCTGAAGGACCTGTTTATCTCGGCTCCGGTGCTGGCGCATCCGGATCCCTCTTTGGCATTCCAGGTGGAGGTGGACGCTTCCGAGGCTGGGATCGGCGCTGCGCTGTGCAGCACAGCGCTCGGGTACGCCACCTAAACTCCGCCCCTGTGCTTTCTATTCTAAGAAGCTCAGTCCGGCGGAGCGCAATTATGACGTGGGGGATAGGGAACTGCTGGCTGTGATTCAAGCCCTGAAGGTGTGGAGACATTGACTTGAGGGGGCTAAACACCCTTTTCTCATTCTGACTGACCATCGTAACCTGGAGTACATCCGGGCAGCGAGGAGGCTGAATCCTCGCCAGGCAAGGTGGTCAATGTTTCTTTCCCGTTTTGTATTTAAACTCACCTATGTACCAGGGTCCCAGAACGCTAAGGCAGACGCCCTGTCCCGACTATATGACACAGAGGAGAGGTCCATTGAGCCCACTCCCATACTCCCGGAGTCTTGCTTAGTGGCACCGGTGGTGTGGGAGGTGGATGCGGAAATCGAGCGGGCGTTACGTTCCGACCCTACTCCTCCACAGTGTCCAGAGGGTCGGAGGTATGTGCCGCTCGAGGTTCACGACCGTTTGATATACTGGGCTCACACATCACCCTCCTCTGGTCATCCGGGTATTGGTCGGACAGTGCACTGCCTTAGTGAGAAGTACTGGTGGCCAACCTTAGCTAAGGATGTGAGGGTTTATGTTTCCTCCTGCTCGGTGTGCGCCCAGTGTAAGGCACCTAGACACCTGCCCAGGGGGAAATTACAACCCCTACGGCCGTGGTCTCACCTATCGGTAGATTTTGTCACGGCCCTTCCCCCCTCCCAGGGGAACACTACGATCTTGGTCGTTGTGGATCGGTTTTCTAAAGCCTGCCATCTCATTCCCCTGCCAGGTCTCCCTACTGTCCTACAAACTGCTGAGGCCCTGTTTACACACGTCTTCCGGCACTATGGGGTGCCTGAGGATATAGTGTCTGATCGGGGTCCCCAGTTCACCTCTAGAGTCTGGAGGGCATTTATGGAACGCCTGGGGTCTCGATTAGCCTTACCTCAGGTTTTCACCCCGAGAGTAATGGGCAGGTGGAGAGAGTTAACCAGGATGTGGGTAGGTTTCTGAGGTCATATTGCCAGGACCGGCAAGAGGAGTGGTCGGGATATATTCCCTGGGCTGAGATAGCCCAAAACTCCCTCAGCCATTCGTCCACTAACCTTACGCCTTTCTAGTGTGTGTTAGGGTATCAGCCAGTTCTGGCACCTTGGCATCAGAGCCAGACCGAAGCCCCTGCGGTGGACGAGTGGTTTCGGCGCTCGGAAGAAACTTGGAACGCTGCGCACGTCCATCTGCAGCGGGCCATCAGGCATCAAAAGGCGAGCGCCGATCGCCACCGCAGTGAGGCTCCGGTTTATGCACCGGGAGACCGGGTCTGGCTCTCGACCCGAAACCTGCCCCTTCGCCTGCCCTGCCGGAAGCTGGGTCGGCGGTTTGTGGGGCCTTTTAAAGTCCTGAGGAGATTGAACGAGGTATGTTATAGGTTACAACTGCCCAGGTATTATCGCATTAATCCCTCGTTCCATGTGTCTCTCCTCAGGCCGGTGGTGGCTGGTCCACTCCAGGAGAATGAGGTACGAGAGGCTCCTCCGCCCCCGTTGGACATCGAGGGGGCTCCGGCGTACTCAGTCCGTTCTATCTTGGATTCGAGGCATCGGACGGGGGGCCTGCAGTATCTCGTGGAGTGGGAGGGGTACGGTCCGGAGGAACGGTGCTGGGTTCCCAGGAGGGACATTCTAGATCCCTCCATGTTGAGGGACTTCCACCGGAGTCATCCGACTCGCCCTGCTCCACGTCCTCCTGGCCGTCCCCGAGGCCGGGGTCGGGGGGTACTGTCACGGAATCAGCCGAGGCTGCTCCTCCTCCTTGCTCGGGCAGATTTCGGCGTTCGTCGTCCCCGGAGTACTAGCTGCCACCGATCTATGTTTCGGTGTTTGACTTGTTTTGTCCTGATTGTGTACACCTGTTCCCCATTATGTTGTATTTTTTCCCCTATTTAACCCTCTGTCGTGCATTGTGTGTTGTGTGTTATTGTATTCGTCTTCGGCAGTGTTAGTGTGCAGGTTGTTTTCCTCCTTGTATGGAGATGGTTTTCTTCTCTGGTTACTTTCAAGTAAAGTACGTTTCCAGTAAGCTCTGTGTCCTGCGTTTGACTTCGCCTACCGCATTTAACCGTCGCTGTCTGACAGAATGATGATGTAGTATTTACAGCGACATTGATATATGAGTTGGTTATACCTTCCAACATAAATTGATGTCAAATGTGAGGTAAAATATATATAAATGTACAGCAGTTACTTCTTAAGTAGTACTTTAAAGTATTTTTTACTTAAGTATTTTACACCACTGGTCACCAAATCACTCTTTCAATTTGGATGCATATTCAATCTAAGTGTCTGTTTTTCAAAATAAAATAATCACTTTAGTTTTGATATGATTTTCTTGTAATTTGTTAACAATATAATTAACTATCACTTAAAATAAAACTGCTCAAAACGGATAACTACTGAACCAAAATAATGTAGTACCTACTGCCTAATTAACGTATATATATGTAGTTTGATAACTGCTGAATTTAATTGATCAACTGTAAGCTGATGAATTTCAAGCAGAGAGACAGGCGATACTGTGTCAGTTGACAAGTCCTGTAGATAAGGTGATCTTGTACAATGTTGCATTTGGCAGAAATGGCATTCAACACCGTGCTATGTTTTTACAGTAGCCAACTGCTTTACAATACCCCTGTTTCTGATGTACTGTATAAGGATAATGAAACTGTAAGACTGACATATTTCTCAACATGCTCACAACTGCCATTGGATACAAATAGTTAAAAAAAATTGTGCATGTCATGATATAGTCAAATACTGTATGGAAAATGATATTTAGCATTTACTATTCTTTCTACTCAGCACTTCAAAAATAACAGTTTTGTGTATCTTTTTATGTTTTGCTATTGGATGAAATGGTAGTTAAAATGACTAAATGGTGAGCCTATCATTATCTGATGTATTGGTGACTGAAAGCTCGGAAAACGTTGATTTTGCATGAATGACTCAGGAGTGAAAGATGTGTGAAACCCCAATGAATGCACAATCAAAGGTTCTGAACATAAGATAGGTGGGCATTACCAGTGTTATCAGTTTAGAGTTTTGTACTTGCAGTTTTGAAAATATACCACTGACTACTGAAATATTTGCCAAAGTGATTGAAAAAAACGTTTGTGTTTTACAGAGTGTGTGTGTGTGTGTGTGTGTGTGTGGTGTATGTGTGTGTGTATGTGTGTGTCCATGTGTGTCTATGTGTGTGTGTTGTTCTCTCCAACCGAACGGTTCGCAGACTCACACCTGACGCAGTATGCATTGGGGCGAGGTGCAGTACAATAGGCTAGCTGTGCCTAGGGGCCGGTAGGGACTGGTGCACCTGGGGAGAGGGCCTAGTGGAGCCGAGCAGGGCCTCAGATATGTACCAGTATGGTGAGACGCGGCTTGGCAGTGGACTCAAAGTCAGACACTGGGAGCTCAGATGTGGAGAACACCTGCGTCCACCCAGTCCACTGGAATGGCTACAGGTCTGACCCCTATCCGCTCCACAGACACACACACACACACACACACACACATGGATTTTAGGTCCCCACAAGGATAGAAGAACCAACAACCCCCCCACCCCCCCCCACCCAACCACCCACCCACCCACACACACACACACACACACACACACACACACACACACACACACACCTCTGCAGGATTATGACATGTTATTAATTGCCACCTCTATCGGCGACAGCTTGCCTGAGGACTGTTCCTCTCTCTGGAGATGGAAGGCCCAGTACAAAAAGCTGAGTACAAAAAGAAAAGAGACAGAGAGAGAGAGAGAGAGAGAGAGAGAGAGAGAGAGAGAGAGAGAGAGAGAGAGAGAGAGAGAGAGAGAGAGAGAGAGAGAGAGAGAGAGAGAGAGAGACGAGGAGAGAGAGAGAGAGAGAGAGAGAGAGAGAGAGAGAGAGAGAGAGAGAGAGAGAGAGAGAGAGAAAAAGGTAGAAGAGGGGAGAAGTGGATGAGAGAGGAAGACAGAGAGAGTGAAAGAGGGAAGGTGTAATGTGTCATGCGGTGCAATGCAACACTGCCCAAAAGGAATTGTGGGATTGTGAATAATTTATCAGAAAACATTTTTCTTGGTCCTTCCCGCAGACCCACAAATCCTCCTTGAGCTCTCTTTAGCCGGCGTGGAGATAATGTACTTCAGCCGGACAAATAGTCTAGGGGGATCTGGAGGGGCCTGGAGGAAGACAGGCTGGCCAGCTACCTTCATCAACACAGGGAGGGGTTGGTTAAGAAGTGCAGACCTCTGGATCACAGCCACAGAGACCAGACCACTACTGAACATACATACTATGGCAGAACCTAGGAAATCCACATACAGATAATATGTACAACATAAAAAAAAAAATCAGGGTTTGGTTTTAGAAGTGGGGGAGACATAACCTGGTGGAGACTCCCCATAATTTTTTTGGATTATCTAAAGCTAATTTCCTGATTTTTACCCAATCCAATATGCCGTCTCAATCTAAAACTAAAAGTAAGCAAAAAATAATAATAATATGCCATTTAGCAGACGCTTTTATCCAAAGCGACTTACAGTCATGCGTGCATACATTTTTGTGTATGGGTGGTCCCAGGGATCGAACCCACTACCTTGGCATTACAAGCGCCGTGCTCTACCAGCTGAGCTACAGAGGACCACAAAAAACTCCACAGTCATCAAGCTAGGTAAGTTATCTTAATTTTTTTATTTTTTTTATTTTTTTTTATACACATACATACACACACATACACACACATATATACATATATACAGTGAGGGAAAAAAGTATTTGATCCCCTGCTGATTTTGTACGTTTGACCACTGACAAATAAATGCTCAGTCTATAATTTTAATGTTAGGTTTATTTGAACAGTGAGAAACAGAATAACAAAAAAAAAATCCTGAAAAACACATGTCAAAAATGTTATAAATTGATTTGCATTTTAATGCGGGAAATAGGTATTTGACCCCTCTGCAAAACATGACTTAGTACTTGGTGGCAAAACACTTGTTGGCAATCACAGAGGTCAGACGTTTCTTGTAGTTGGCCACCAGGTTTGCACACATCTCAGGAGGGATTTTGTCCCACTCCTCTTTGCAGATCTTCTCCAAGTCATTAAGGTTTCGAGGCTGACGTTTGGCAACTCGAAACTTCAGCTCCCTCCACAGATTTTCTATGGGATTAAGGTCTGGAGACTGGCTAGGCCACTCCAGGACCTTAAAGTGCTTCTTCTTGAGCCACTCCTTTGTTGCCTTGGCCATGTGTTTTGGGTCATTGTCATGCTGGAATACCCATCCACAACCCATTTTCAATGCCCTGGCTGAGGGAAGGAGGTTCTCACCCAAGATTTGAGGGTACATGGCCCCGTCCATCGTCCCTTTGATGTGGTGAAGTTGTCCTGTCCCCTTAGCAGAAAGACAACCCCAAAGCATAATGTTTCCACCTCCATTTCTTGAGCAGGGGGACCTTGCGGGCGCTGCACGATTTCAGTCCTTCACGGCGTAGTGTGTTACCAATTGTTTTCTTGGTGACAATGGTCCCAGCTGCCTTGAGATCATTGACAAGATCCTCCCGTGTAGTTCTGGCCTGATTCCTCACCGTTCTCATGATCATTGCAACTCCACGAGGTGAGATCTTGCATGGAGCCCCAGGCCGAGGGAGATTGACAGTTATTTTGTGTTTCTTCCATTTGCGAATAATCGCACCAACTGTTGTCACCTTCTCACCAAGCTGTTTGGCAATGGTCTTGTAGCCCATTAAATCCCTTATTAAAAAATGGAAAGAATATGGCACCACAATAAACCTGCAAAGAGAGGGCCGCCCACCAAAACTCACGGACCAGGCAAGGAGGGCGTTAATCAGAGAGGCAACAAAGAGACCAAAGATAACCCTGAAGGAGCTGCAAAGCTCCACAGCGGAGAATGGAGTATCTGTCCATAGGACCACTTTAAGCTGTACACTCCACAGAGCTGGGCTTTACGGAAGAGTGGCCAGAAAAAAGCCATTGCTTAAAGAAAGAAATAAGCAAACAGGTGTTCGCCAAAAGGCATGTGGGAGACTCCCCAAACATATGGAAGAAGGTACTCTGGTCAGATGAGACTAAAATTGAGCTTTTTGGCCATCAATGAAAATGCTATGTCTGGCGCAAACCCAACATCTCTCATCAACCTGAGAACACCATCCCCACAGTGAAGCATGGTGGTGGCAGCATCATGCTGTGGGGATGTTTTTCATCGGCAGGGACTGGGCAACTGGTCAGAATCGAAGGAATGATGGATGGCGCTAAATACTGGGAAATTCTTGAGGGAAACCTGTTTCAGTCTTCCAGAGATTTGAGACTGGGACGGAGGTTCACCTTCCAGCAGGACAATGACCCTAAGCACACTGCTAAAACATTCGAGTGGTTTAAGGGGAAACATTTAAATGTCTTGGAATGTCCTAGTCAAAGCCCAGACCTCAATAAAATTTTCTGTTTTTCTTTTGTCTTATTTCTTGTTTTTTTCACAAGAAAACATATTTTGCATCTTCAAAGTGGTAGGCATGTTGTGTAAATCAAATGATACAAACCCCCAAAAAATCCATTTTAATTCCAGGTAGTAAATTAACAAAATAGGAAAAATGCCAAGGGGGTGAATACTTTCGCAAGCCTCTGTAAGTGATTAATAAGACTGAACTAGATCAAAGGTAATTCAATAATACAAATTATGTTGCACCTTTAACCAAAAGCCTAACAAATGAACAACTCTTGAAAAAATACAAAGACTTTTGATTTAATTTATTAAGACATCCTCTATATAGAATTTCAGCCAGACCGACCAGCCAGCTCGAAGCCGCCTGCACGTCCGACCCCACCAGTCTAGTCAATAACTCAACTCTCTCCCAACACAATTTCCTTACCAGTTCACACCTTAAAAAAAAACATCCCCAAGGGAAAGATTTGGAAATGTAAAAAAAAAACACATACACCTCAAATATACATTAAACAGAAACTCCTCCATATAATTAATCTCATAGGCCTAATAGTAGTGTAGAGCTCTTTTTACTTGCACGAAATATAGCCAGTCTTGTCCCTAGGGGTCCACCACCTTGCAGCTCCCCAACCCAACACACCCCACTCAGCTTTAGGATCTTAGTGAAACATTAATTATTGGGTGTGTTAGACCAAGGCCAGAGCGACAACCCACAGGACGGCAGACCCACAGGGCCAGGACTGAGCAGCCCAGCAGCTAGGGATTGCCTAAATAGGTATCTCCCCTGATGTGGGCATGTTTCCAATACAGACTCCTTTTGTCGTACAGTATTCTATATAACGCAGCCAGACCTTATGAAAGTTCCCCAGTATACCCTTAGTCTTGTAATAAATCAAATCTAGTGATACATAACTTGACATTTTGGGAGGATAACCAACCTTCCAATTAATGGCAATGCATTTCTTAGCCGGAATAAATGCTTGGTTACACAGTTTCTTCAGATAGTCTCCAGTATCAACATTCCCAAGCAAACAAAAACAGGGAGAATGTTATGATTTAACTGGATAGAACCCAAATGCAGACAAGTACACCAAGCCAGAGAAGTTTTAACAGGTTTATTATAATGTTCAATAGTCCAGGTTTCCAATAAATGGGGAAGAGCAAGTCCAGGTTACAGGGAGGGTACAGATCCAGGTCAGGGCAGGTGTGGTACCGTAATGTCCTAGTGTCCGTGGTGAGTCCAAAGGAGAGGCCCGATAGTGGAGAGCAGGATGGTGGTGGCAGGAGTGAAGCGGAGGCAGGAGTCAGGTTCCAAAATATGGTTGTCTTGACTATGATCTGACGATGAGTGGAAAGTTTGACCGGGTCTTAAAGGCTGAGGTGATTATGGTGAATGAGCTGCAGCTGGAACCCTGACTCCCGCACACCAGACTTCACTCCTGCAATCAAGGACAGACAGAGGGGAGGGGGGAGAGCAGAGAGAGAGCTACCTAGCAGCAGTAGGCCTAACAGTACCCCCCTCTACGGACGCCACCTGGCGGCCGACAGGGTTTATCAGGATGTAACCTATGAAACTCACGAACCAGAGCAGGATCCACAATGAAGCTCCTGGGCACCCAGGAACGTTCCTCAGGACCATAACCCTCCCAATCCACCAGGTACTGGAAACCACGACCCCCGGCGGCGAACATCCAGAAGTCGCCGGACAGTGTAGACCGGACCCCCACCCACGATCTTGGGCGGAGGAGGGGGACGAGAGGGCGGGCACAAAGGGCTAACCGACACAGGCTTAATCTGGGAAACATGAAAGGTTGAATGAACCCGTAGGGAGGCAGGAAGCTGTAGCTTAACCGCGCAGGGGTTAACAATAGACAGTATCTTGAACGGTCCTATAAAACGAGGCGCCATCTTCTTCGACTCCACCTTCAATGGAAGGTCCCGTGACTTCAGCCATACCTCTTGACCAGGAGAGTAACCGGGAGCCTGGGACCGGTGACGGTTGGCTTGCCTCTGCATGTACGCCGAAGCTCGGGACAGAGCTACCCTGGCCTTCCTCCAGACCTTGCAGCAGCGGCGCATGTGGGACTGCACCGAGGGTACCGCAAGTTCCCTCTCTTGGGAAGGGAACAGGGGAGGTTGATAACCCAGAGCACACAGAAAAGGAGACAAACCAGAGGAAGCGTTAGTCAAGGTGTTATGAGCATATTCCACCCAGGGGAGCATGGAGCTCCATGACCCAGGGTTAGACCCAGTGACACAGCGAAGTGCGGTCTCCATCTCCTGGTTCGCTCTCTCGGCTTGCCCGTTGGTCTGGGGGGTGATATCCAGAGGACAGGCTGGATGTAATGCCCAAAGCTTTACAGAAAGCTTTCCACACCTGGGAGACAAACTGGGGACCCCTGTCAGAGACAATATCCGTGGGTAGACCATGAGAGCGGAACACATGTTCAACCAAAATATCAGCCGTCTCTCTGGCAGTGGGCAGTTTAGGTAGGGCCAAAAAATGAGCGAACTTAGAAAAACGATCAATCACCGTAAGAATGACAGTCTTACCAGATGAGGGGGAAGTCCAGTGACAAAATCCATAGCGATATGCGACCAGGGCCGGCTGGGTATAGGTAGAGGTCGTAGATGACCAGCGCTGGCCTGGGTGGAGTTTTTACTTCGTGCACATACCGTACAAGCAGCAATGAAGGCTCGAGTGTCCGCCTCCATCGTGGCCCACCAGAACTTCCGTCGCACAAAGTCAAGGGTCCGCGAAACTCCAGGGTGACAGGTAAGGGGAGACGAGTGAGCCCACTGAAGTACCTGGGAGCGAGCAGACTCAGGGACAAACATCCGGTTAGGAGGACCCCTCCCAGGGTCAGCTTGATGATGTTGAGCCTGTCTAACAATCCCCTCGATGTCACATGTGATGACTGCAATACTGCAGGTAGGAGGCAAAATGGGTTCAGGGTTACTACCAGTATCAACAGCCGAATGAACACGAGACAGGGCGTCAGGCTTGACGTTGCGTGACCCAGGACGGTAAGACAGAGAAAAATTGAATCTCCCAAAAATAGTGCCCACCTGGCTTGACGGGGGTTGAGCTGCTTCGCTGACTGGAGGTAAGCCAGATTCTTATGATCCGTCCAAACGATGAAGGGTTGTTCCGCCCCCTCCAACCAATGTCGCCACTCCTCGAGAGCCAGCTTAACGGCGAGCAGTTCCACGATTTCCAACATCATAATTCCTCTCTGCCTGAGAAAGTTTCCTTGAGAGAAAAGCACAGGGATGCAGTTTGTTATCTTCAGGAGAACGTTGTGATAACACTGCACCTACCCCAGTGTCGGATGCATCCACCTCCACGACAAACTGGCGGTCGGGGTCCGGCTGCATCAGAATGGGAGCCGAGGCGAAGCGATGTTTCAGTTCTTCGAACGCTGATTCGGCCCCTTCATTCCAAGCGAACGGTCGTGAGATGGAGGTGAGAGCGGTGAGTGGCGCCGCAATGCGGCTGTAGTCCTTGATGAACCTCCTATAGAAGTTCGCAAACCCCAGGAATCGTTGAAGTTGTTTGCGGGTAGAGGGAGCTGGCCAGTCCGTGACAGCAGAGATCTTAGCTGGGTCCATCCGCAGCTCCCCCTGAGCTATGATGTAACCCAAAAAAGAGGTCTCAGACACATGAAATTCACATTTCTCCATCTTCACAAACAGTTTGTTCTCCAACAACCTTTGCAACACCTGGCGCACATGCAGTTCATGTTCCTGGGAGGACTCTGAGAAAATCAAGATATCATCCAGATAGACAAAAACAAACCGATTCAACATGTCCCGAAGGACATCATTGACTAGTGCCTGAAAAACAGCAGGGGCATTAGACAACCCAAAAGGCATAACCCGATACTCAAAAACAAACAGGAACAGTCTGATGGGTAATGCGGGTCAACAATTGTCCATTTAGACCCTTAGCCTGCAGCGGACAGTCCATAGGAACAGTCTCCAAATCCATTTGTTGAGCCCACTCTCTATCCAAAAAGCTTTCGTCGGCACCAGAGTCAATCAGCGCACTAACAGAGAAATTCTGGGACTGCCACTGGAGGGATGCCTGGAGCAGAATGCGGGGAGAAGAGGAAGAATCCGCTGCTCGGCTCACCAAAACTTCTCCCATAAATGATGAGCCGGCCCTTTTCCCGGACGAACTGGGCAGGAAGGAACGAAATGACCAGCTTCTCCACAATACAGGCAGACCCGAGCCTGAATACGACGTGCACGCTCCTCTGAGGACAACCGTGCACGACCCACCTCCATGGCTTCGGGTTCAGTGCTCCTCGTATCGACTCGGGAAGACACGGCTCTCTCCGTAGGGACGATGCAGGAAGGAGTTTGTTGATGACAGACAGGTTGCTTGGAACTAACACTCCTCTCCCGGCGGCGCTCCCGAATCCGATTATCCAACCTGATAGTGAGTGAAATAAGATTATCCAGCGTAGGCGATTCATCATATGACACCAATTCATCTTTTAAAGTCTCCGACAAAGCATTGATGAACACTCCTTGTAATGCCTCGTCATTCCAACCACTCACTGCTGCTAAAGTCCGAAACTCCACTGCCATCTCCGCCACACTACGAGCCCCCTGCCGAAGAGAAAACAACCGTTTCGCAGCCTCCTTGCCTCGTACGGGGTGGTCAAAAACCTTCCTCATCTCCGTGGTGAAGGCCACGTAAGCGTTGCAAATGTCCGACTGACTCTCCCAGACCGCGGATCCCCAGGCACGAGCGGAACCGCTAGTAGAGTTGATAAGGTAGGCAATACGGGCTCTTTCTGAGGCGTAGGTGAGGGGCTGTTGTTCAAACACTAACGAGCATTGAGTCAAAAAATCGCCACAGGTTCCCATGTTCCCGTCATAGCGCTCTGGAGCAGGAACAAAAGGCTCTCTGATCTGGGCTGAAGGGGTAGTAAGGGCAGACACTTGATTGGTGAGTAATTGAACCTGATTAAGCAGCACCTGACTGTCCTCAGCAATCGTCTTAAACAGGGTATCATGTTGGCCAAGTAGAATGCCCTGATTGGCTATGGCAGTCCAAATCTGAGTGCACTCTGGGGTGGTATCCGAGCTACTGTCTGCTGGGTTCATGTTGGTCAGATCATACTGTTATGATTTAACTGGATAGAACCCAAATGCAGACAAGTACACCAAGCCAGAGAAGTTTTAACAGGTTTATTATAATGTTCAATAGTCCAGGTTTCCAATAAATGGGGAAGAGCAAGTCCAGGTTACAGGGAGGGTACAGATCCAGGTCAGGGCAGGTGTGGTACCGTAATGTCCTAGTGTCCGTGGTGAGTCCAAAGGAGAGGCCCGATAGTGGAGAGCAGGATGGTGGTGGCAGGAGTGAAGCGGAGGCAGGAGTCAGGTTCCAAATATATGGTTGTCTTGACTATGATCTGACGATGAGTGGAAAGTTTGACCGGGTCTTAAAGGCTGAGGTGATTATGGTGAATGAGCTGCAGCTGGAACCCTGACTCCCGCACACCAGACTTCACTCCTGCAATCAAGGACAGACAGAGGGGAGGGGGAGAGCAGAGAGAGAGCTACCTAGCAGCAGTAGGCCTAACAGAGAAGGGAGAATCTGTAGAAGAACATACTCTTTGCCATAATTCAGCCAGCCTTCACAAGTCCATAACATATGCAAATATGTCCCCTTTTGTGTTTTACACCTCCAGCAGAGGAATTACATTTCTGAGTGCATGTAATTCAGTTTCACTCGCATAGACAGTGCATTCGGAAATTATTCAGACCCGTTGACTTTTTCCACAGTTTGTTACGTTACAGCCTTATTCTAAAATTGATTAAATTAAACGCTTTCCTCATCAATCTACACACAATACCCCATAATGACAAAGTGAAAATAGGTTTTTAGAACATTTTGCTAATTTATTTAAAAAAACTAAACAGATAAACCTTATTTACATAAGTATTCAGACCCTTTGCTATGAGACTCGACATTGAGCTCAGGTGCATCCTGTTTCCATTTATCATCCTTGAGATGTTTCGTCAACTTGATTGGAGTCCACCTGTGGTAAATTCAACTGATTAGACATGATTTGGAAAGGCACACACCTGTCTATATAAGGTCCCACAGTTGACAGTGCATTTCAGAGCAAAAACCAAGCCATGAGGTCAAAGGAATTGCCCTTAGAGTTCCAAGACAGGATTGTGTCGAGGCACAGATCTGGAGAAGGGTACCAAAAAAAGTCTGCAGCATTGAAGGTCCCCAAGGACACAGTGGCCTCCATCATTCTTAAATGGAAGAAGTTTGGAACCACCAAGACTCTTCCTAGAGCTGGCTGCCTGGCCAAACTGAGCAATCGGGGGAGAAGGGCCTTGGTCAGGGAGGTGACCAACAACCCGATGGTCACTCTTGACAGAGCTCTAGAGTTCCTCTGTGGAGATGGGAGAACCTTCCAGAAAGACAACCATCTCTGCAGCACTCCACCAATCAGGCCTTTATGGTAGAGTGGCCAGACGGAAGCCACTCCTCAGTAAAAGACACATGATAGCCCGCTTAGAGTTTGCCAAAAGGCACCTAAATAAGAAACAAGATTCTCTGGTCTGATGAAACCAAGATTGAACTCTTTGGCCTGGAGGAAACCAGGCACCATCCCTACGGTGAAGTATGGTGGTGGCAGCATCATGCTGTGGGGATGTTTTTCAGCGGCTAGGGACTGGGAGGCGAGTCAGGATGGAGGAAAGATGAACAGAGCAAAGTACAGAGAGATCCTTGATGAAAATCTCCTCCAGAGCGCGCAGGACCTCAGACTGGGGCGAAAGTTCATCTTCCAACAGGACAATGGCCCTAAGCACACAGCCAAGACAACACAGGAGTGGCTTTGGAACAAGTCTCTGAATCTCCTTAACTGGCCCAGCCAGAGCCCGGACTTGAACCCGATCGAACATCTCTGGGGAGACATGAAAATAGCTGTGCAGCGACGCTCCCCATCCAACCTGACAGAGCTTGAGAGGATCTGCAGAGATGAATGGGAGAAAGTCCCCAAGCTAGTAGCGTCATACCCAAGAAGAGGCTGTAATCACTGCCAAAGGTGCTTCAACAAAGTACTTAGTAAAGGGTCTGAATATTTATGTAAATGTGATATTTCAATTTTTTATACATTTGCAAAAATTTCTAAAAACCTGTTTTTGCTTCATCATTATGTGGTATTTTGTGTAGATTGATGAGGGGGAAAAAAACGATTTAATCCATTTTAGAATAAGGCTATAACGTAACAAAATGTGGGTCTGAATACTTTCCAAGTGCACTGTAGTGGATGGTCTTAAACTGCAGTAATTTATGTCTGAGATTATATGAACATGACTGGGCATTCAAACATATCTGTATCCATTCATCATCATCGATAGCTTCTACCAGGTCTTCCTCACATTTTTGTTTGACATGTTTTGTGTCATCGGGAAAAGCCTCTATTAACACTTGATACAGTTTGGAAATCATCTTTGGAGGTTTGTCAGAATGGCTTAAAATAGCATAATGTTGTATCTGGAAAAATTCACCTCACCTCCACAGACCCCTGTCACCATCTGATATTCCTAAAATGAGGCATGACAAAGAATGACCTTGGTGTACATTTATACATTATATTATCCAAGAACAGAATTATTCCCAGATCCCAGACTGTAGCGTTAAGCTTATGCTGCTGTCCTGTAGCTACTGTAGGTCTACCCATCAATTCAAGATGGAACTTTGTATCATCTACTGATATTGTACTGGGACCCTTGTTACCATCTGAATTTGCTAAGACATGATGAGCATAGTGTTGTGTACTGACTGCACTAGAGGGCTGCATTCCCGCGGGATGCCTGCGGGACCTGTGGGTCCCGACTTAGATCACAGAGATCATTAAGGTCGGCATTTGTCATGATGCAGGAGGTCGGTCAGACAGACTTCTTTGGGATGAAAATATTTTTGTTGTCCCAATGGATTATTTGGAAACTGTCCTCTTTTTATTTTGTATGTGTTAGCCTACCTATTGTAATAAAAGCACAGAATTCGCTGCTTCAACTTCAGTAGCCTACCTCTCCTAGTTGGGCATGAAAGTTCAAGTGCGCCTAGTATGTGCGGTCTCACTGAAATAGAGTAGGCAGCCTACATTGGCAGATAATCATGTGGCAGTTAACTTGAATATGAAATTAACTTAAATATGATTAGACTGTAGTTTACTACAGTGTCTGTAAATATATATTGATAACGAAAATAATTGGTGGGAGCTCAAACAACGTGAGTCGAAGTACAATTGAAAAATGGCACAACACGCACATACTGTACCAGTCAAAGTTTGGATACACCTACTCATTCAAGGGTTTTGCTTTATTTTCACTATTTTCTACATTGTAGAATAATAGTGAAGACATCAAAACTATGAAATAATACTCTTGGCATTCTCTCAACCAGCTTCATGAGGAATGCTTTTCCAACAGTCTTGAAGGAGTTCCCACATATGCTGAGCACTTGTTGGCTGCTTTTCCTTCACTCTGCGGTCCAACTCATCCCAAACCATTTCAATTGGTTTGAGGTCGGGTGATTGTGGAGGCCAGGTCATCTGATGCATCACTCAATCACTCTCCTTTGGTAAAATAGCCCTTACACAACTTTCTCTTCAGCCATATTTCTCAGTCTGAAAATCTTCCCACTCCTAAAAGGTAGGCTATAAAAATAGCTAAAGAGAAAGTGCATGTCTCTCCAACTCTGCTCTCTTCAAACTATATCTAGCATATTGGCTGATATAACCCAGTAATACAATATAAGGGCCATGTGAGAATCTCTGGTAACTTAACCTATTTCCTAAGTTATTTTTGTGCATTTGATATTGCCTATAGGGCGCAAAATTGCTGGGACCATGGCTGGCAAATGAGCTGCGTCACATACGGCTAAATTAACATTGCTGGACTGGGTTTGGGACCAGTTTTCGCGGTAGCGGGTGGTAGTCGGACAGAAAGCCAACGGGTGCGTGCGGGAGCGGGATGAAGAAATTGGTCCCGTGCAGACCTCTACTGTGAACCATGACAGTGAAGCCTGTAACGTTAGAGCTGTTTATTACTGTGTCACTGTGAAAAGTTGAGAATTAGCTAGAGAAACTGACAGATCAATAATGTTACATTGCCATACTGACTAATAAAACTCACAAGTGCACTGAAAAAACGTCAGAATATCAATAATCAATCGTATGGCCAATGGTTTCATCGTTTGATTCAGGTCTAGTGTGATTGAGGCAAAAATAATGGCTAATGTTAGCCAACTTTTGGCAAGCTCTCTCTCTAACTGTACATCAACTGGCGAAAACTAGCCAAGTTCATTTACTTCTGAAAAGGAACAAAACAATGGTTACAAAACATTTCCATACAAACAACTGCTGTTAGACAGTAATATTAGCCACCGCATATCGCTATCTGACGGATAACTAGAGGCTATAACTTACCTGGCTGTGGTAGCTACTAGCTAGGGTAGCTTATTCATTCACCTCAGTCGGGAGGAGATGAAACATTAGCTAACGTTACATGTCAGTTAAAATACTAGCTCAGCACTGCAAATAAACACTAGATTAAAAAATATATATGTTAAATTAAACAGTAGTTACCTTGCCAGCTACATCAGTTAACTAAATAGCAGCCAGTTTCTACTCTGTTTGCTTTTACAACTCTGTGAAAGAGTGCAACACATACACACTGAACTATGCTCAACTCTCCCAGTGCTGGTCCAGTCAGCCTTCCAATTTCAGGGGGGACATGACCGTCCCCTGTAAAAGTTGTGCCCTTGCAAAAAATATACAGAAGCCAGTTGATGCTGAATTAGGATTGAACAGAAGGTCACTCTAAGCAGAATATTGAATTATCCCCCATACATTTAGCAGCCATACACTTATACTTAGCTCTTTGAAGTCTGACATGGCTGTTTGTGCACAGCATCTGCATAACCAGCAATGAGGACAGTACACAGTAAAGATGTGAGGGAATAATAAACAAAGATATCAACAAATCAAATCTTAAAACACTATCTGTCGTGTTCTTCAACGCAGTGGCCCTGAAACCTGCTGGGCCAGAACTACTTCACAGACCCTGTTAGTTACACAAACACACGCATGCACACATGCATGCAAGCACAGCTGGAGAGAGAAAGAGAGGTATCGACAATCCGATTGTCAACAGCATCCTGGGCTTGCAACAACTCCCCCAACACATTCATCTGGATCGGCAGAAAAAACAGTTAGGTGAACTGTCACACCAAACTCTACTGTTAATTTAAAGTAATTAGCTTCCGAGTGATTCCCAATACATCATGGAGCTACTGGCAGACCACAATATTTCACAGTCAATCTTTCTTTCTCCCCCCCACCTCGCTCCTCACTCTCTACCCCCTCTCTCTCTCTCGCTTTCTCTTTCCCCCTCTCTCGCTCTTTATTTATCTTTCTCTCTCTCTCTCTGCAGTGTATTATAGGTAGTGAAGCATCCCCTGCATGTGTTGGCACACTAACCTGATAGCACAGCTTCAGGGGCATCATGCACCCCAAAAATCTAAGGGGGCACAAAGTATGTGAGGTTGCCTGGGGGGTGGTCCGGAAGGGGGTATGCCCCCATCCATAAATTGGAGAATTTAGCATTTTTCAAACTCCTAAAATGGTGTTTTCCTGCAATCTAGAGCCATAAGCATTATGCTTAATTCAATGTAAAAAAATATTTATATTTTCTGCATATCTAAGCATATCTCTTGAGCTGTCTGTATCCTCCTGACTGGTGTTTCTTTTTTAAATAAAGTAAATATGCTTCTCTGCATCTCTGCTAAAATCTGGGTAACATATTGAAAGGAACGTGAGTCTTATTGAGTACATTTAGTTATTGCTTGCTTTTAAAAGTCTACCAACCTTGCCAGCAGGCATGTCAGCTATGATAGTTAGACAAGATAGCTACTCTAACTTAATTGATAGCCTGAAATGGCTTCTTGGTAGCTACATATGAGGTTGGGAGATTGGGAACCTATCTTGGCTAGATAAAGCCAACTTCATAAAATTGCTAATTGGCTAGTTACATAGAAAAACAAAATAACAACAAAAATGTAAAATATATATATATATATATATATATATATATATATATATATATATATATATATATATATATATTCTGAGGGGGCACGTGCCCCTGTGCCCACTATGTGCATGACGCCTCTGCACAGCTTTATCTTACTGTAAAGCAAAGGTTTCAGTTTTGGCTGGATAAGTAACACACTGCATTTCAATGGATTTTGAATGAACCACAATTATGTATGTTGTGTACACACTCAAACACACATCAGCAAATGCGCAGACACAAAGCCAAACAGGCACAAACATAAAAAACCTCAAACACATATGAGAATCTTTGAAGTCCCGAGATAAAAGACTCTGAGGGCAAATAGTGGCACCTTTAGTACACATGTGAGTTCTGTTTAGTTTGTTTCAGAAATGAATGGGACACTTGTGTGCATGCAGATGTTATTTTGATGCCTTTTCTCTGTCTGTCTACCCACTCTCTGTCTCTGTGTTCTCCCTCTCCTCTCCTCTCCTCTCCTCTCCCTCTCCTCTCCTCTCCTCTCCTCTCCTCTCCTCTCCTCTCCTCTCCTCTCCTCTCCCTCGCTCTCTCTCTTTCTCTCTCTCTGTCTTTCTCACCAGCCCACAGGACTGCATATCCGTGTAATATCTTTCCTGTCCTACAGGTGATGCAGTGGTGTTTTCGCAGAGATGTGCGTTATGGCACAGACAAACTGGGAATGAAAATCCAGGGACGACCTATGTGGCATGTTTGCCATTCATAGGCATTTATGTTCAAAGTTCATACTTAGCCTGGGGTGGCCATAGAGCTGTAAAGAGGATACAGGAGAAACAAGAGAGGATAGCCTATACCCAACACACTATCACAGCTTATTGTGAAATTGACACAAATTACTTATTCAAAATTCTTGACAGGCACACGGAAAAGTACAAACATTTGATCACAACGCATTTCATGTTAATTTCACAATTTTCTTTCTTCATTACGCATTACACAAATTCCAATTTGTTGTGGCTAATGTTAGCTAGGTGGCTAAAGTTAGCTAGGCTAGGGGTTAAGGTTAGAGTTAGGGGTTAAGGTTAGGGTTAGGGGTTAGGGTTAGGGGTTAAGGGTTAGGTAACATGCTAGCTAAGTAGTTAAATGGTTAAGGTTAGGGTTAAGGTTAAAGGGTTAGGGGAAGGGTTAGCTAACATGCTAAGTAGTTGCAAAGTAGCTAAAAAATAGGAAGTAGTTGCAAAGTTGCTCTCTCTCTCCCTCCCTCTCTCTCTCCCTCTCTACTGCACCTGCTGTCTCGACCTCTGAATGCATCTATGAACATTTGAACATCTTGAAGAACGATCTGGCCTTAATGGCCATGTACTCTTATAATCTCCACCTGGCATAGTCAGAAGAGAATTGGCCACCCCTCAGAGCCTGGTTCCTCTCTAGGTTTCTTCCTAGGTTCCTGCTTTTCTATGGCGTTTTTCCAAGCCACCATGCTTCTACATCAGCATTGCTTGATTTTAGGCTGGGTTTCCGTATAAGCAATTTGTGACATCTGCTGATGTAAAAAGGGCTTTATAAATAAATTAGCTAAAGTTGTCCGTGATGAGATTCAAACACACAACCTTCAGGTTGCTAGACAATTGCGTTATACTCCGAACCATCCTCCCTGACCAATCCCCGCTGACCAATCCCCCGCCTATCATTTCTGTCTTAAGCAACGCACTGTCTTTATCTGTGATTCAAATGCAGTGTATACAAAACCGTGTACTGTACATGAAATTTTTTTATTTTTTGTCTATTTCACAATAATCTGTGATACTGGGTTGCTATACCACAGAGAAGACACTGAAGATAGGTACTTGTCATACACTATTTGCTGCTCACACAATTCATTGACAATTGAGCTATTAGTGATACAAACAGAACATGGTGTTCTTCGTTATTTCTGTAGCTAATTATTACTCTGTACAGTTCTTGTGCCATGTATGGATGTGTGTAAACCTCTCTGTTATCATACACTGGCACAGTGCCTTGCTCTACCAGACACACTCAGTGAACCTGCAGCCCTGTGCCATGAAGCACCAGCTGGGGGTGTGTGGGGATACTTTATCTCGCTGCACTAAATCAATCCTCAATCCCCTCCTCTGTGTCACTCTCACATACTCTCTCTCACACACACACACATACACAGACACAAGCACACAGACACTGGCACAGGCACGTGAGCACACACACACACAACCACAGGCATGTGGGCACACACACACACACACACACACACACACAAAGACACCAACAGTATCTACATCAGGAAGGCTCAAATGTGACTCTTGCTCACAATTACAATTCTTTTATTACACTTCTTAGGTAAAAACATGACATTTTGAAACCTGGAGAGGACAAGACCAGTTAGGGTGGCACCAGGCAGACTGGAGGGCCTCTCCGGGTGCTCCTGAAGTCTGATGTGACACAGCCTTTTAGTCCCTGTTTTAAACAAAACATTTTCATCATCTATTTTCTTTTTCTAACTCTAGTTGTTTACATTGTGTCTTTATTTTCCCTTTTTAGGTATGGTGACTGTCATCATCTGTGGGGCCCCAGGAGTGTGATTGTTCTAAAGGCACAGTGACGCTTGTGACTGTATGTGGTGGCAGGGTCGAGTGTGTGTGTGTGTGTGTGTGTGTGCGTGTGCGTGTGTGTTCATGTTTATGTGTTTGACTCAATCTACACTTTGTGTGGTCTGTAAACACACACACAGAACACACAGGGTAAACACAGTGCATAAGGGACCTACGGTATACACAGATGACCACCAGCCTCCCATCCCATCGTCTCCCAACCGTCTATGTTTCTACTGGCTGTGGTGTGGTTTACCCACACTGGGGAAAGGATGGCATCACTTAACCCCCTTGGAGCCCCAGCCTCCCCCGTAAAGCCTCCCAGCCTCTTCTCCCCAGCCAGGGTGACACACGCAAGGGTGGTAGATAACATGGTGGTTAAGAGCGTTGGGCTAAGAACTGAAAGGTTGCTGGTTCGAATCACTGAGCTGAAAGTGAAAATTCTGTTGATGTGCCCTTGAGCAAAACACTGAACAGTAGTTGCTGTGGATAAGAGTGTCTGCTAATTGACAAAACTGTAGGAGCCTAACTCTGGACTGAGGTTCCCTGAGGCATTGTTGTGGTTTGGTAGGAGTCTAGAGCTCCTCCCTCTCTGGATGGTGTGACCACACTCTCTCTGATGTACACCTAGTGCTCAACCAACCCAGCCTTTCCTTTAATGCAACCTACCTCTCACTCTATCCTTCCCTTTAATGTATCTCAGTCTAATTCCATTACCTGTTGGCACAATATGGCAACTCAAACAATGATGATTCTGGCTGCTTACGCACAACCATTCAATACGTTTGCCTTTTTTAAACCATCATTTTATCAAAGTAAATCTAAACCGGGCAGTGTGGGTTCAATGTTAATTATTTTACAAGGTGTTTACTGGTTTAGGTTTAGGTCTTATTTTAAGGTTAGGGTTAGGTTAAACATCAGATTTGATGACTTTGTATCTGTGCTAGCTAGTGACCACTCTGCAGAGCTGCCTCCAGATCAAGATTCATGATGAAAGACACTAACCTGCATAAAAGGAGGTAAAACCGTAAAATTAGAATTACTATACAATCTGAAATTCAAGAAGTTCTAATCATTCTATTTTTATGGGTAACACTTGGAGAGGAAGAGCTAGGGAGCAGATGCTTTGCATCTTCAGACTAGCCCCTTCGGTGCTCAATGTGTTTGGAAAATGTGAGATGATTGCATTCAGAGGTTTTCATCACCATTGTCTCAGGGGAGACGGTCATGGCTGATATGGGCAACGAGGCAGAGAGAGAGAGAGAGAGAGAGCGAGAGAGAGAGAAAGATAGAGCGGGGCAGTCTGTAACAATCCTCATTTGATTTGTTTTTACTCCTCTCCCCACACTGGCTCCTCAATTCTCTCTCCCTCGTTCCCTCGCTCTCTGAGTGAGAACGAGAGAGGAGAGGACTCAGGTGCTGTTGCTAGGTAACGCCAGGGCTGTGTGCGGGGCTGGCTTGCTCTCTATCTCGCTTTCTCCTCCTCTCTCTCCTTCTCTCTCTCCCTCTCTCACTGTGCCTCAGAGGTGGTGGTGATGCTAGCTGTCTCTCTATCTCTCTCTCCTTGTCTCTCTCTCCCTTTCCACTTCCTGTGCTTTAGCATTTGTGTAGGGCAGTCTCTCCTTCCTTCCTTCCTTCCTTCCTTCCTTCCTTCCTTCCTTCCTTCCTTCCTTCCTTCCTTCCTTCCTTCCTTCCTTCCTTCCTTCCTTCCTTCCTTCCTTCCTTCCTTCCTTCCTTCCTTCCTTCCTTCCTTCCTTCCTTCCTTCCCTCTCTCTCTCGCTCTCGCTCTCTCGCTCTCTCTCTGTCTATCCCTCCTAACTCCCTGTGTGGGGCTGGTCTGTGGGGCCGTGCTGAGCGATGCGCTGAGCAGAGCAGCCGTGGGCATTTGTCAAAGCCTCGGATCGTAATGACCACTCAGCAGTGGGGAAATTGAGCTGACCCAGGGGCCAAAGCTGTTAGGGGGACTGGTGGGGAGGCCACTGGGGTCAGGCCATCCTTGTCCCACCCACTTTGTGGGCAGTTAGCACTAGAACATTAGTTTACTGTTTAGCCCCTTATATCCTCCAGGCCTAATTCTAAACACTTAAATGTTTACCTGACACAAGTTGTAAAAGAAAAATAGAAAGGGAACCAGCAGGGGTAAACTGTAAACTTAGGTGGGGCGCCAGTGAATGGTGTTACTCTTACTTGTAGTTTAAGGAACAATAGTGTATTCTTGTACTAAAGAAAGCGTGGACTCAGCTAAATCCAAAGTATATTTATCTGTACTTTTTGTTGTTGTAATTTTTGCTTATTTCAATAATATAGTACAGATGTCGATATTGAGTGTATATTTCTAGCTGTGTTAGTTTCACTTTTAGTTTCACTCCATGAGTCTATGAACTTTAAATGATGATATCTCTGTGTCCAGGGTCACAACTTTGGTTTTAGAAGTGTGTGTGTGTGGGGGGTGGCTGTTTGGGGGGGAGGGACGACATAACCTGGCGGCGGGTCTGGGGGTCCTCCCTCAGGATTTTTTGGGCATCTAAAGCTCATTTCCTGCATTTCTACACAATCTAATATGACCTTTTTGTGGTCACTTTTTTTGTAAATAAGAATATAATATGTTTTTAAACACTTCTAAATGAATGTGGATGCTACCATGATTATGGATAATCCTGAATGAATCGTTAATAATGATTAGTGAGAAAGTTATAGACGCACAAATATCATACACCCCCCAAATGCTAACCTCCCCTGTTATTGTAATGGTGAGAGGTTAGCATGTCTTGGGGGTATGATATTTGTGCATCTGTAACTTTCTCACTCATCATTATTCACGATTCATTCAGAATTTTCCATAATCATGGCAGCATCCACATTGATGTAAAAGTGTTTAGAAACATTATATTCTTATGTACAATAAAAATGATTCCAATATGACACAATACATTATTTACCATTCATTTCTATTGGGCACAAAATAATCTGAAACACAACCAAAACAAACAGCAAATGCATCCAACAAATTTGTAGAGTCCCAAGCTTGATTTAGTCATTGAGTACAATGAATGTGGGACCAAATATTTAACTTTTCACTACTTTAATACACGTACAAGTTATTTTGTCCCAATACTTTTGCTCCCCTTAAATGGGAGGACTATGTCCAAATAGTACTGTAATTCCTAAACGGTTCACACGATATGGATGAAAATACCCTCAAATGAAAGCTGACAGTCTGCACTTAAACTTCATGGCTATTGTTTGATTTCCAATAATTACAGAGGACACTGTAATTCATATCATAGGCCTAATTGTACTGTAGATCTCTTTTTACTTGCACACAATATAGCTGGGTCACCCCGTCCTGCCCCTAGGTGTCCACCGCCCTGTAGCACCCCAACCCAACACACCCCACTCAGCTTTATGATCTTAGAGAAACACTAATTATTGGTTTCAGGTGTGTTAGACCAAGGCCAGAGTGACAACCAACAGTACGGCAGACCCCCAGTGTCACGCCCTGGCTCTGGGGACACTTGTATGTTGAGCCAGGGTGTGCATTTCATTTGTTTATCTAGTAAGTGCATTTCTATGTTGGACAGATTGGTTCCCAATCAGAGGCAACGAGTGTCAGCTGTGGCTGGTTGTCTCTGATTGGGAACCATATTTATACAGGCTGTTTTCCCACAGTTGTTGTGGGATCTTGTTCGTGTTGGTTTGTGTTTGACCATTGACTGTCACGTTATCGTTTTGTTGTTTTTGATCGTGTGATCATCGAATTAAATAAATATGTTCACATTCAACGCTGCGCCTTGGTCCTCCTCTCTTCCCGACGAGCGTGACACCCAGGGCCAGGTCTGAGCAGCCCAGCAGCTAGGGATTGCCTTAATAGGTATCTCCCCTGATGTGGGCATGTTTTCAATACAGACTCCTTTTGTCATAAAGTATTCCATATAAGACATCCAGACCTTTTGAAAGTTGCACAGTATACCCTTAATCTTGTAATAAAATAAAATCTAGTTATACATAACTTGACATTTGTGCCATCCATTGTGACGTTGTGGGAGGATAACCAACCTTCCAATTAATGGCAATGCATTTCTTAGCCACTATAAATGCTGGGTTACACAGTTTCTTCTGACAACAGTCTCCAGTATCAACATTTCCAAGCAAACAAAAACACGGAAGAAGGGAGAATCTGTAGACATGCTGAGATAAAAGTACATACTCTTTGCTAGAATTCAGCAAGCCTTCACAAGAGCATAACATTTTGAAATATGTCCCCTTTTGTGTTTTACACCTCCAGCAGAGCAATTACACATCTGAGTGCATGATATTCAGTTTCACTGGCATGTAGCACGTTCTATGAATGGTCTCAAACTGCAATAATTTATGTCTGAGATAATATGAAAATGGCTGGGCATTCAAACATATTTGTATCCATTCATCAACAGTAGTGTCTCCCAGGTCTTCCTCGCATTTTTGTTTTACATGTTTTGTGTCAACCCTTGATACAGTTTGGAAATCAACTTGAGGTTTGTCAGACTGTCTTAAAATAGTTTCAATCTTTGAAGCTTCTGACTTGTCCAGTGTTTGCTTCACAGAGAGAATAAAGTGTTGCATCTGTAAAAGTTCACCTAAGCACCATCACAGACTGGTCTTCCCTGGTTGTCTGACCCTGCTGAGACCCCTGTCACCATATGATCCTGCCCAATAATAGAATCAATGGTTCAATAATTTAAATAACCACTATCCCCAGATCCCAGACTGTAGCCTACCCATCAAGTCAAGATGGAACTTTGTATCCATTCACTGATTGTTATAATATAATGCAAAATTCACCTGAGCTCCGTAGACTGGTCTTCCCTGGCTGTCTGACTGTCACGCCCTGGCTCTGGGGACTCTTTAATGTTGAGCCAGGGTGTTAGTTTCTAGGTTTAGTTTTCTAGGTTTATGTTCTAGATCGTGTGGATCTATGTTGGCCAGGGTGGTTCCCAATCAGAGGCAGCTGATTCTCGTTGTCTCTGATTGGGTACCATACTTAGGCAGCCTGTTGGCACTAGTCAATTGTGGGATCTTGTTCTGTATAGGTTTGTGTTGTTGAACCTTTAGACTTCACGTATCGTTTTGTTTTTTTGTTGTATTGTATTAAGTACTCATTAAAAGATGTACGCCTATCACGCTGCGCCTTGGTCCGCTTCTTACGACGATCGTGACAGAAGATCGCACCAAAATTGGACCAAGCAGCGTGTGCAGGAACAA
The DNA here is from genome assembly GCF_020615455.1 of Coregonus clupeaformis. NCBI lineage: Eukaryota > Metazoa > Chordata > Actinopteri > Salmoniformes > Salmonidae > Coregonus > Coregonus clupeaformis. The sequence continues at coordinate 9,166,803 of NC_059217.1, forward strand.
ACGCCGGCTATGGAACAGGAGGTTACTCTGGTAGATGTCCTCCTCGGTTGGGGGAGAATCACAGAGGAGGAGGCCGTCCGCTACCGGAGGGCGATGAGGGAGGATGCCCAGGCAGGAGAGGAGAAGCGGCGCCAACCGGGCCGTCGTCGGACAGGCGAGAGGCAACCCCAATAAAAAAATGTTGGGCGGCACACGGCATGGACGACGGGGATAATGGAGGCAGCTACAGGACGTATCGGCGGATTAGGAGAGGAGGCCACCAGGTTTGGGGGGCTGGAAGGGAGGTTGGCGGAGCCTAGAGGTAGAGCAGAGCCAACTCCCCGTACTCAGGCTAGGCAGCGTGAGACTGGGCAGGTTCCGAGTTATGCGGAGCTGTGTACTGTGCCGCGAGTGGTCCGGCACAGTCCTGTACGTCCTGTGCTAGCACCACGCACGTGTCGTGCTAAGGTGGGCATGCAGCCAGGACGGAGTGTGCCGGCTCAGCGCTCATGGCCTCCAGTACCCCTCCTCGGTCCCGGATATCCTGTGCCAGTGCCACGTGCTGTAGTGCCAGTACGAGTGCACAGCCCTGTACGTCCTGTGCTGATGCCTCACACAGAGTGTGTAGAAATAGGCATTCAGCCAGGACGGGTTGTGTCAGCTCTTCGCTCCAGACCTCCAGTCCGTCTCCACAGCCCGGTCCGGCCTGTGCATGCTCCCCGCACCAAGCCAGTGGTGTGCGTCGCCAGCCCGGTCCGGCCTGTACCTGCTCCCCGCACCAAGCCTGTTGTGCGCGTCGCCAGCCCGGCCCGTTCCTGCTCCCCGCACCAAGCCAGTGGTGCGCGTTGTCAGCCCGGTCCGGCCCGTTCCTGCTCCCCGCACCAAGCCAGTGGTGCGCGTCGTCAGCCCGGTCCGGCCCGTTCCTGCTCCCTGCACCAAGCCTGTGGTGCGCGTCGCCAGCCCGGCCGGGCCCGTACCTGCTCCCCGTACCAAGCCAGTGGTGCGTGTCGTCAGCCCGGTCCGGCACGTTCCTGCTCCCCGCACCAAGCCAGTGGTGTGCGTCGTCAGCCCGGTCCGGCCCGTTCCCGCTCCCCGCACCAAGCCAGTGGTGCGCGTCGTCAGTCCGGCACGGTCCGTGCCTGTTCCACCTGTGCCTGGTCCGGCACCGGTCAGCTGCTCCACGCCGGAGCCAGAGCAATCCGCTCCACCGGTGTTTAGTCCAGCTCCGGTCAGCAGGGCCAGACCACGAAGGCGAAAGAGAGAGGGGTGGTCACGCCCGGAGCCGGCCCCTCCCCTGTGGTGTTTGGTTGGCGCGGTCACAGTCCGCGCCTTTGGGGGGGGGGGGTACTGTCACGCCCTGGCTCTGGGGACTCTTTAATGTTGAGCCAGGGTGTTAGTTTCTATGTTTAGTTTTCTAGGTTTATGTTCTAGATCATGTGGATCTATGTTGGCCAGGGTGGTTCCCAATCAGAGGCAGCTGATTCTCGTTGTCTCTGATTGGGGACCATACTTAGGCAGCCTGTTGGCACTAATTAATTGTGGGATCTTGTTCTGTATAGGTTTGTGTTGGTGAACCTTTAGACTTCACGTATCGTTTTGTTGTTTTGTTGTATTGTATTAAGTACTCATTAAAAGATGTACGCCTATCACGCTGCGCCTTGGTCCGCTTCTTACGACGATCGTGACACTGACCCTGCTGGGACACCTGTCACCATCTGATCCTGCTAAGACATGGTGAGCATAGTATTGTTTACTGACTGTGCACCATGACAGTGAAGCCTGTAGAGCTGTTTATACCATGTCAGTGTGAAAAGTAGGGAAATAGCTAGGGAAACTGAAATATTAATAATGTTACATTGCTATACTGACTGTGATTGAGGCAAAAATAATATCTAAAATTAGCCAACTTTTGGCTAGCTCTATGGTACATCAACTCGTGAAAATGAGCCAAGTTAATTTACTTATGTTGAAACGGGACAAAACAAAGAATACTAAACATTTCCATACACACAACAGCTGTTAGATACTGCTACCTGACAGATAGCTAGAGGTTAGAGCTAAACTGGCTGTGGTAGCTACTATGTAGCTAGCTAGCTAGTTCATTCACTTCAAACATGTCACAGGTGTAGAGAGGAGTAGGCAGGAGGCAATCGCATGTTTAGAACTACTGAATTTATTTAAGCACCATAGATCAAAGCGGGACGAAACCCAAACAATGTTGTGCTCAAAATGTATCTTCATAAACAAAAGGCACAGGGCGAACCCAAAGTGCAAAATATAAAGTACTCAGGAAATAGTAGGAGAGATTCCTCTCAGGAAAACAAGTAACATTTACAATGACCGACAAAGACAAATGGCAGACAGAGTATATATACAGTGATAGAGTGGGGATTGGAACCAGGTGTGTGTAATAATGACGAGACAAGTCCGGGGTTGACGAGTGAAGGGCGTTTGCCAGCAGTAGGTTCGGCAGCAGCTAGATGGCTGGTGACGCCTGAGCTGGACAGAAGGGGGAACCAAAGCGAAGGCTGGTGCGACAAAACAGAACTTCAGTCGAGAGGGGATGAAACATTAGCTAACTTTAAATGTCAGTTACACTGCTAGCTCAGCACTGGGAATAAATAATTTTGTTCAGTTAAGTCAAACAGCAGTTACCTTGCCAACTACATCAGTCAAATAAAGAGTAGACCGTTTTTGCTCTGCTTTTACAACTAAGAGAAAAAGTACAACACACACAGACAACAGCTGCCTCTGTTCGCACGCTCTGAAACCCCCAAACAGCCTACCCGACCGCTCTGAGGCGACCGCATGGTCCTATAGCACACCGAAACCGCTTTTTGTACAGTGCAATGATAAAACTGGGGGGGGACAAAAATGCAATTTTTTGAAGTTGCGCCCCTGTCTGTGTCTATCTGTGTCTATCTCTGTGTGTATGTGCATGTATCTCCATGCAGCCCTGGCCCTGGTGTGATGCATGAAACGGGGGGACATTGAGAAACTGCTCTTCCCCAGTCTCAATCCCCAGTGCTCTCTACCTCTCACCAATCTCCCCCCAGAGTGAATCCCCAGTGACACACAGGCAGACCCTGATGGAGCACAGGGTGGCTTGTGCTGTGCTCTCTAACCTTGTCACCAGCTGATTGAATTCAGAACCCCTTTCTTTTCACCGGGGCGGCAATCAAAGAAACACACGCACACACACACACATACACCAGATAATGGCAAATTTAGAGCGATTGCATTGGAAGTCATCCCACCAGACCGGGGGGGGGGGGGTGTCATCTTCAAGATACTTCATATGTATCCTCTCTTCATTATCAACACCTTTCACTCCATCCCTCTGTCTCTCTCTCATTCTTAACTATTGATGTCTCTACTGTACTCAGTGGCGGCTCCTGAAAAAATTCTCAGGGGGGGCAATTTTTCTGATGATTTAGGTGACCTACACACATTTTAAAAAAGATATGTCCAGCAACAACATGAAGACAGGGGCAGCATATAAGTCAATACCAGAAGCATTTATTGACTGATCTCAAAAGTGTTGGCTTACCAGGGTTGGTGGAGCCCTCAGTTTCATCTTTGCCTCGCAAAGCTAACTCAAACACTCCGCAAAACTTCACACACTGGATTAGCCGGCTGAGGATGTGGCGGTTCTTGCTAATGTCGTAGTAAATATATTTGTTATAGTGAATATGGAATATGATATGTTGAGTAAAATGTTGTGCTAAGATCTATTTAGGTCAGGAGCTGGTTATAAGTTCTGTTCCTATCCAATAACAATGGACAAAAGGGTCCTATCTTGTCAGCCTTGTCAGTTTCAGTTCTCCAGTAAACTTGTGATTATCAACACTAACCTCATCGTTGTGGCGGCGGACAGCTAGCCTGTATCCCTCATCCAGTTGAGTGGGAATGTTCACTCTCCCCAAAGCAGACAATCTCAAACAGCTATCCATGTGGGTCTTTGACAGCTCATGTTTCTTAATCTTTCCTGAAAGATGGTGCATGTCCGTTACACACCAGTCGCTGTCCAAGCGGTGCTGTCTGCCGTGCCGCCTTCAGGGTGAAAGAGTAAGCAGGGGGTAGCAGAAGACTGCATTAGCTACATCGCAGCCTGCTAGCCAGGTTTTTCATTCGTACCAATTTTTGGAAAATCCTCGGGTGTAGGACTTCCCCCCTTTAGTAGAAACCTGTTGAATTATTAAATTTGGTCTGGGAGGTCCTAATTGTTTCGTTGCCAATTTATCTTCATTTGTTCGCCGACAAAAAGTAACTTATTTCAAAGACACAATCGAGTTGCACTGAACGCTATAGCCATCTTGATAGTAGTACGTGAATTGATTGATGAGGCTACCCGCTCTTTTCTTAGTTACGTTCATGGTTATGTTACGTATGACGAAAGCGCGTAAGTGCAAGCCCTCAGAAACCCATAGAGATTGTATTGAAAGCTCTGATATTTGAAAAAAATTGATTTTACATGGGAGCTATGACAGACTTCTGGGCGATTTTCAACCTGACTGAAATCGCCCCAAAAGGGGGGCATTTGAAGCACGACTTTAGCCTGATTGGACATTTAGTGGCACTGTGGCAGATCAGACGTCTAGATTACAACACTGATAACTACTGTTGCCGTGATATAATTGATTAGAAAAAAAATCCCTTCCTTTTCCCGTTTGGCAGTGCGTCGCCCATATCGCCCTATTGAACACATCGCCCCTGACTGTACTACTTCTCCACCACATGAATACCAATTACGCAAACGCTACACTGGCAAAATATAATACTGCAGGTCAGGGTGGAAATGATCCCTTATGAAATCAAAATCACATTTGATTTGTCACATGATTCGTAAACAACTGTAGACTAACAGTGAAATGCTTGGGAAGAGATTTTTGACGTACCGATCCCATGGCATAGTGTTTATGAACTGATATGCAAAACGACACCGGATTCAAAACTTAGAATCTTTCAATTTTAATTATTATATAAAATTCTTGCTACCAATTGGACACAGGTCCAGGAATGGCTAAAGGATTGCAATATTTACCTGGAGCTAACCTTGCAGATAGCATTACTTGGTGATCTGAAAAGTCAAAGTCAATCAATCAATAATATAATAATACTTTTAGCAAAAATGTTTATTTTCAATTTACAATCTGTAGAAACAATGAGAATAGAACGGTTTAGAACTTTTGTAAAACATCACAGTACAGTTGAAAAATATATGGCAAACAGAAATCCTATATGGATGGTGTTAAGAGATAGATGGGTAGTGTTGAATGGAGTTGAAGGATGGGACTAATAACAACGAACAAAAAATAATAACAAGATAACTAATAATGTAAGCATACTGTGCCCATAATAAGTATATAGGATGTAGGTTGGGATCTTTTGTGAAAGAGCTCAGTTACAAACATATGGCATATAGAAGCAAACCGGATGGACATCATGAAAATGATCGGAGAGGTTGAGAGTAGAAGAAGATCAGGAGAAAAAACGAACAAAATATAATTATTGTAAAATTGACTGTGTCCATAAAATGTATATAGTAAGTATAAGCTGGAAGTAGAGGCCTAAGCATTGTTGTTCACTAGTTTACTCCAAGTAGGGTGTCACGATCGTCGTGTAAAGGATTGGACCAAGGTGCAGCTTGGTATGCGTACATGTTTAATGTTAATAATAAACACTTGACAAAATAACAAAGCAACTGAACGCGAAGTTCAATACATCAAACAAGCCAAACAAACAGAAACAAGATCCCACAACATAGGTAGGCAAAATGGCTGCCTAAGTATGATCCCCAATCAGAGACAACGATAGACAGCTGCCTCTGATTTGGAACCACACCCGGCCAACATAGAACTAGATAAACTAGAATCTACACATAGATATTCACACCCTGACCAAACCAACTAGAGATCTCTATGTCAGGGCGTGACAGTACCCCCAAAGGTGCGTACTCCGGCCGCACCAACCTGACTCATTAGGGGAGGGTCCGGGTGGGCATTTAGCCTCGGTGGCAGCTCTGGCTCCGGGCGCGACGTAAACCCTACTGTCCTCTCCTTTTCTGGCTCCCCGTTGCACACCTGGTCTGGTCTGGACCCCGGCGCGATGCTTCCCCTCTCAGTCCTCCCACGATGCACCAAGCCCTGTCTGGACCCTGGTGTGGGAGGCCCCGACCATGGAGAGGGGCTGACGTCTGGGCCTGGACCGGCAATCTTCCCGTGATGCACCAAGCCCTGTCTGGACCCTGGTGTTGGAGAGTAGTCGACCGGACCCGGATTGGGCACCGGTGGAGCGGTCTACTCTGGCACTGGAGTGGAGCAGCTGACCGGAGCTAGACTTGGCACCGGTGGAGCGGACTGCTCCAGCCGTACCGGGCTGGGGACACGCACCACTGGTCTGGTGCGAGGAACAGGCACGGGCCGCACAGGGCTGGGAACACACACCACTGGTCTGGTGCCAGGAGCAGGCACGGGCCGCACAGGGCTGGGAACACACACCACTGGTCTGGTGGGAGGAGCAGGCACGGGCCGTGCCGGACTCTAGACACGCACCACTGGTTTGGTGCGAGGAGCAGGCACGTGCCGTGCCGGACTGGAGACACGCACCACTGGTCTGTGAAGGCGCCCTGGCGGCACAGTGCGCAACGCCGGCGCATAGCCTGGTGCCTGCACGGTCACACGCTCCTCAAAGCGAGTGCGGAGAGTTGGCTCTGCTCTGCAACCTGGCTTCACCAGCTTCTGCTCTAAGTACTGAGCTCTCTGCTGCTGAAGGGTTAACTCCTCTCTCAGCTCCTCCTGTTGCCTGGCCAACTCCTCTCTCAGTGCATCCACTGTCTCCTTCTCCTTGTGAGCCTCCTGTAGCGCCTCCCTCTGAAGGGAGAACTCCTGCTCCTTCCTCGCTATCATCCCCCGTAAGGTGGTTGCCTCTTCTATCAGAGTGCTAATCTGCAGGTCTCTCCGAGCCTCCTGCTGCTTAGCCAACCACCCCGTGTGCCCCACCAAAACATTTTCTTGGGGTTGCCTCTCGGGCTTCCTTTGCGGTCTCGAACTCCGATTTCGCCATTGATACTCTCCTGCCTGGGCTTCTTCCTTCACCCAGGGTCCTTTTCCATCCAATATCTCCTCCCATGTCCAAAATGTTTTCCCCACCTGTGTCCAGGGTATCTTCTCCTCCTGGCCACGCTGCTTGGTCCGTTGGTGGTGGGATCTTCTGTCACGATCGTCGTGTAAAGGATTGGACCAAGGTGCAGCGTGGAATGCATACATGTTTAATGTTAATAATAAACACTTGACAAAATAACAAAGCAACTGAACGTGAAGTTCTAAAGGCTATACATCAAACAAACAGAAACAAGATCCCACAACTAAAGGTAGGCAAAATGGCTGCCTAAGCATGATCCCCAATCAGAGACAACGATAGACAACTGCCTCTGATTGGGAACCACACCCGGCCAACATAGAACTAGATAAACTAGAATCTACACATAGATGTTCACACCCTGATCAAACCAACTAGAGATCTCTATGTCAGGGCGTGACATAGGGAAAGGGCGGTGGGGTTGGAAAGTAATAAAGGGTAATATTTTTTTTTAAAGGATATGTATATGTATGTGTGTATGTATGTATGTGTGTATGTATGTGTGTATGCATGTATGTGTGTATGTATGTGTGTATATGTGTATATATGTATATATATGTGCATATATATGTGTATGTGTATGTATATATATATATATATATATATATATATATATATATAAACATGGGGGATTGGAAGTGATGCAGACAATTACATTGATGGAAGTTACAATCTATCTGCAATATTAAGCTGATCTACCCCCTTAATAAAATAAAATTAAAATAAAAAAATAAAAAACTGTGAAATGCTTACGTACATTTGCCTTCTGAACACGAGAAATAAATACACAGTGAGTAATGATAACTTGCCTATATACACAGGCTACCAGTACCGAGTCGATGTGTAGGGGTACGAGGTAATTGAGGTAGATATGTACGTATAGGTAGGGGTAAAGTGACTGGTCAGCAGGTAGCCTAGCGGTTAAGAACGTTGGGCCAGGTACTTAACCCTAATTGCTCCTGTAAGTCGCTCTGGATAAGAGCGTCTGCTAAATGTAAATGATAGATAATAAGCAGTAGCAGCAGTGTATGTGATGAGTCAAAAGAGTTAGTACAAAAGGGGGTCAATGCAGACAGTCCGGCTAGCTATTCAGTTAACTATTTAGCAGTCTTATGGCTTTGGGGTAGAAGCTGTTCAGGGTCCTGTTGGTTCCAGACTCCAGCATCGGTACCACTTACCGTGCGGTAGCAGAGAGAACAGTCTATGACTTTGGTGGCTGGAGTCTTCTACAATTTTTAGGGCCTTCCTCTGACTCCGCCTGGTACAGAGGTCCTGGAAAGCAGGGAGCTCGGCCCCAGTAATGTACTGAGCAATACGCACTACCCTCTGTAGCATCTTGCGGTCGGATGCCAATTAGTTGCCATTCCAAGCAGTTGCCACACCAAGCGGTGATGCAGCCAGTCAAGATGTTCTCAATGGTGCAGCTGTATAACTTTTTGAGGGCCCATGCCAAATCTTTTCAGCCTCCTGAGGGGGAAGAGGCGTTGTTGTGCCTTCTTCAAGGCTGTTTTGGTGTGTGTGGACCATGTTCATTCTTTAGTGATGTGGACACCGACGAACTTGAAGCTCTCGACCCACTCCACTACAGCCCCATCGATGTGGGTGGGGGCATGCTTGGCCCTCCATTTCCTGTAGTGCACGATCAGCTCCTTTGTCTTGCACCACACTGCCAGGTCACTGACCTCTTCCCTATAGCCTGTCTCATCGTCGTCTGTGATCAGGCCTACCATATACAGTACATTGTAGACTTGTTGTTGGGGTGGGATTGGTGTGGGGTGTGGGGGGTCCTTGGGTGGCTTTTGACAATTTCTTTGGATTCCTAACTCATTGTTAGAAAAGATTTTGGTCCAAATCGGATGTTAGGTACTATATTTATTAAATATTACATGAATCCTATCAATTAAAATGGCTAATTTGGGTGCATTCAATTAGCTTAATTTCTCAGATATCAAATTATATTTCAACAAAATAATGTTGCAGGAATGCTAATCTTATCTATACTCTAACAACAGAAACTATTTCAGAACAATCTGAGATGGTGGGTGTCAAAACCCTATTTTTGTGCTTTTTGAGGTGGAAAGACCGATAGGTGTTCCTCTTGTCCATGTGGGAGAGGGCAGTGTGGAGTATATGAATTGGAGTGGGTCTAGGGTGTTTGGGATGATGATGTTAATGTGAGCCATGACCAGACTTTCAAAGGATTTCATGGCTACAGATGTGAGTGCTACGGGGCAATAGTCATTTAGACAGGTTACCTTGGTGTTCTTGGGCACAGGGACTATGGTGGTCTGCTTAAAACATGTAGGTATTACAGACTGGGTCAGGGAGAGGTTGTAAATGTTAGTGAAGACACTTGCCAGCTGATCAGCACATGCTCTGAGTACGCGTCCTGGTAATCCGTCTGGCCCTGCGGCCTTGTGAATGTTAACCTGTTTAAAGGTTTTACTCATATCGGTTACAGTGAGCGAGATCACACAGTCATCCGGAACTGCTAGTGCTCTCATGCAGGGTTCAGTGTTGCTTGCCTCGAAGCGAGCATAGAAGGCATGTAGCTCATCTGGTAGGCTTGCGTCACTGGGCAGCTCGTGGCTGCATGGGTTTCCCTTTGTATTCCATGATACTTTGCAAGACCTACCACATCTGACGAGCCTCAGAGCTGGCATATTAGGATTCGATCTTAGTCCTGTATTGGCGCTTTGCCTGTTTGTTGTCTCGTCGGAGGTCGTAGTGGGATCTCTCACAAGCGTCTGGATTAGTGTCCCACTCCTTGAAAGCGGCAGCTCTATCTCAGTGAGGATGTTGTCTGCTTCTGTTTGGGATATGTATGTACGGTCACTGTGTGGATGATGTCGTCAATGCACTTATTAATGAAGCCGGTGACTGATGTGCTAAACTCCTCAATGTCAACTTTATTATTATAACTTTATTGTTATTGCTGTTGACAGACAAAGTATTTTGCATGTTTGCTCTATTGGTCTAGCTAGAAGAATGATTTATGTCACTGTACATTTGTTATTAAAATATAAATATATTATGTTAGTTTTAGGGTATAGAGGGCATAGAGTACACTAGGGCAAATAAAGTGACATAATGTGAATAAATTAAGCAACTATCCTGCTGTTATCACTGGTCATGAAGTCTAAATAAATCAGCAGATTGGATTAAAAGTGAACATTGGCTCAACTCTTCCCAAAAATAGAGAGTATAAGATCAGCCTCTCTCCTGAGTGTCTCTTTCTCTCTTTCCTGTAGCTGACCTTTCTGTCTCTCTCCCCTCGACCACCACTACCTCTGCTGCTGCTGCTGCTGCAATATGACAAGTATCAAAGCTTGATAACAGTGAGGAGACACACTGAGACAGATCACCGGCTCTAGTTAGCATTATTTAACTCGACCACGTCTTCAGGGCACTGAGCCAGCCAGCAGGCAACAGGCCTGGGACCCCGCAGGGTAGTGAGAGAAAGAGAGAGAGAGAGAGAGAGAGAGAGAGAGAGAGAGAGAGAGAGAGAGAGAGAGAGAGAGAGAGAGAGAGAGAGAGAGAGAGAGACAGAGAGAGAGAGAGAGCGAGACGATCAATAGAACAGCAGATGGAAGACAAAAAAGGGTAGAATAGTCATTTTCGCTTTAGAGCCGTTCCCCTGTAGAGTCATGAAATCAAAATCTGAACTTTAAAATGTATAAGGATTGATTTCGCTGACACAGGATCATAACATACAGCCATTCTGAGACCGGAGGCATGGCGCTACAGATGCAGAGGCACATAAAGGAGAGGAGAGTAGCTGTAAATCTGACTCTAACACACCAATTAGCCTGTGACTGTTTTAGGATATGTAATGGGAAATCTTTAAAGTTTCATCAAACAGTCTTAGACACCGCTGTTAGACCTGGAGCTAAAACCAAGAAGATGGATGCTAAAATAAACTTGTTTGGACAGATGGATTGGAATTCTTAACAAAGTTAGCTATTTTCTCTCGCTGATCCGTTTTACAACCAAGTACGGGTCGTTTTATAATGATGTGGCTTTTTCAATGTTGATAAGTAATTATATTTAGACAGTAGACACCTTAAATAGGTCTTAGGATAGCTTAAAAATACCAATGTCTTCAAGACATCACGTTATCCACTGGCCAAAAGTAGTGGTGTTTTATATCATGGTATGTGTGACCATGCATTGCATAATTATTACACACCATGTATGTATATATATTTTAATCATCACTGTACTGAATGTCTAATAAATCACCGTGTGTGTTTATTTCATGAAAGTAACTGCAAATATATTTTTTATCATTTATTTCCCTGAGCCTCCTTTTGTCTGATAGTGTGGGTGTGTTGATATACATTTCAATATATTCACATACACAGCCCTGATTGGAGGATAGGATTGTCTAGACTCTAGATAATACACAGCTTACCCTTTCAAAGTAGGAAGATACAGTGGGGGAAAAAAGTATTTAGTCAGCCACCAATTGTGCAAGTTCTCCCACTTAAAAAGATGAGAGGGGCCTGTAATTCTCATCATAGGTACACGTCAACTATGCCAGACAAATTGAGAATTTTTTTTCCAGAAGATCACATTGTAGGATTTTTAATGAATTTATTTGCAAATTTCGTTGGAAAATAAGTATTTGGTCACCTACAAACAAGCAAGATTTCTGGCTCTCACAGACCTGTAACTTCTTCTTTAAGAGGCTCCTCTGTCCTCCACTCGTTACCTGTATTAATGGCACCTGTTTGAACTTGTTATCAGTATTTTTTATTTTTTTGTAGACGCTCTTATCCAGAGCGACTTACAGGAGCAATTAGGGTTAAGTAACTTGCTCAAGGGCACATCGACAGATTTTTCACCTAGTCGGCTCGGGGATTAGAACCAGCGACCTTTCGGTTACTGGCACAACGCTCTTACCCACTAAGCTACCTGCCGCCCAGTATAAAAGACACCTGTCCACAACCTCAAACAGTCACACTCCAAACTCCACTATGGCCAAGACCAAAGAGCTGTCAAAGGACACCAGAAACTAAATTGTAGACCTGCACCAGTCTGGGAAGGCTGAATCTGCAATAGGTAAGCAGCTTGGTTTGAAGAAATCAACTGTGGGAGCAATTATTAGGAAATGGAAGACATACAAGACCACTGATAATCTCCCTCGATCTGGGGCTCCACGCAAGATCTCAAAATGATCACAAGAACGGTGAGCAAAAATCCCAGAACCACACGGGGGGACCTAGTGAATGACCTGCAGAGAGCTGGGACCAAAGTAACAAAGCCTACCATCAGTAACACACTACGCCGCCAGGGACTCAAATCCTGCAGTGCCAGACGTGTCCCCCTGCTTAAGCCAGTACATGTCCAGGCCCGTCTGAAGTTTGCTAGAGTGCATTTGGATGATCCAGAAGAGGATTGGGAGAATGTCATATGATCAGATGAAACCAAAATAGAACTTTTTGGTAAAAACTCAACTCGTCGTGTTTGGAGGACAAAGAATGCTGAGTTGCATCCAAAGAACACCATACCTACTGTGAAGCATGGGGGGTGGAAACATCATGCTTTGGGGCTGTTTTTCTGCAAAGGGACCAGGACGACTGATCCGTGTAAAGGAAAGAATGAATGGGGCCATGTATCGTGAGATTTTGAGTGAAAACCTCCTTCCATCAGCAAGGGCATTGAAGATGAAACGTGGCTGGGTCTTTCAGCATGACAATGATCCCAAACACACCGCCCGGGTAACGAAGGAGTGGCTTCGTAAGAAGCATTTCAAGGTCCTGGAGTGGCCTAGCCAGTCTCCAGATCTCAACCCCATAGAAAATCTTTGGAGGGAGTTGAAAGTCCGTGTTGCCCAGCGACAGCCCCAAAACATCACTGCTCTAGAGGAGATCTGCATGGAGGAATGGGCCAAAATACCAGCAACAGTGTGTGAAAACCTTGTGAAGACTTACAGAAAACGTTTGACCTGTGTCATTGCCAACAAAGGGTATATAACAAAGTATTGAGAAACTTTTGTTATTGACCAAATATTTATTTTCCACCATAATTTGCAAATAAATTCATAAAAAATCCTACAATGTGATTTTCTGGATTTTTTTTTCTCATTTTGTCTGTCATAGTTGACGTGTACCTATGATGAGAATTACAGGCCTCTCTCATATTTTTATGTGAGAGAACTTGCACAATTGGTGGCTGACTAAATACTTTTTTCCCCACTGTAGATATGCAAACAAAAGATCACTGGTCAGTGGTCAGAATAATCAGATCAGATTGTGATGTCATGATCTGGGCCAAAAACTCCACCTCATTTTAACAGGCTGAAATTTCAGCTTATTTTTTCAAACAGCTCTTACACAAAAAGGGCATTACCTAATTTCCACAATTTCAGTGTTATTTTGACCATAGTGTAGAAACATCATTTTTAAAAATCACACTGCTCTGCCCCTTTAACATAAATATTCACTACTGTAACATAGAATATGTAAGTAAATGTAAACTTGCAAACTTGTCACGTCTTGACTGCTACCTCCGGAGGTCCCGCACGACACTTGCCCGGCAGTTGCCCCCCTCCAAGCAGGGCAGTGTAAACCGAATTGTCTTGTTGAGCCCAACACTCCTACAGCAAAAATCATAATAGCAGAGCAATGTCCTTGAAACAGCTGAAATTTATAGACATTTTCATTATATTTTAGACTTGTTTTATTGAGTTTTACCTGAAATTGCAGTAAAAGTAATTTACTCTGAAATTGACTCCAAGGGAATCTCAGAACACCATCATTTATTTAAATGCAAAAGTGAGCAGGATGTGATGATTTGCATGATATTAAGGTAGGCCAAAAAGCCTTCTTCTAACTAGCTAGCTGAATTTGGCTAGCAATTTAGTATATGAGGAGGATGCAGACATTTTTTTTTGCTTGCTACCTAGCTCTGTATAATATGAATGACACTGTATGATTGTCACACCCTGATCTGTTTCCCCTGTCTTTGTGATTGTCTCCACCCCCCTCCAGGTGTCGCCCATCTTCCCCATTATTCCCAGTGTATTTATACCTGTATTCTCTGTTTGTCTGTTGCCAGTTCGTCTTGTCTCGTCAAGCCTACCAGCGGTTTTCCCGTACTCCTGTTTTGCTCTAGCCCCAGTTCTCCAGTTTTTCCCGGTTTTGACCATTCTGCCTGTCCTGATCCTGAGCCTGCCTGCCTTTTCTGTACCTTTCGGACTCTGCTCTGGATTACTGGGACATTGCATTGCTAATGTAAATGTAAAGTTTATGTCCATATTATGTAAATTGAAATTTCGTCCCGATCCCTCTCTTCCAATTTTCGTCAATAAGCTCTAATTTCCGGGCAACAGTCGACATATTATGAATCAGATAACGTCTGTTGTTTCTAATTGTACAATCATGTATGCGTTAACATCCATATTCAGTACTACCGGAATGTAAATTAATTACAATTCTATTCAAATGAGTATGGAGCTACAGTGAAAAACATGATTAGGCTAAATGAAACTCACAGCTAATTCCTCCCTGGATAGGGTGATGAGTGATTGGGGGGAATGAACAGGGAGGTCCTGATCAAAGCTAACATTGTAAGCTAACATTGTACTGTATGCTGTAGGAGCCAGATGGTAGCTCATAAATCCAACACCAGGCTCTGACACATATTAGCATTTAGTTAGCAGCCCCAGCTTGTACAGCCATTTAGGTAATATCTCTATCAGATCACATTGGAAATGGTGATTGAGTGAGTTTGGGTTGTTAACACTTTGTGTTACACTACTGTGTGTGTGTGTGTGTGTGTGTGTGTGTGCATGTGTGGGTGGGTGGGGGGGGTGAAGGTTGTACAGCAGAGGTACACTGCTATGGGGGACTGATAGGGACTACTGCAGCTTAGAGAACAATGGTTTCCCTAACGGCAGGGGAAGATGCCGCTTAGATTGATGTAATGGTACACCTTGTCTCATGGAGTTCAATCTTCACAGTAAACTCTTTTTCATTTGGGAGAGCTAGTCGAACTGCGAGCTGACTGATTTTTCTTTCTCCATCAGAGTTTTGGCCCCCGCCGATGGAGTGTTTTATGTGGAGGCACCAGACGTAGAGCCAAGGTTGAGATGTTCTATTACACAGGATAACCTACTGAGAGAGTGGCTCTTCCCTGTCTGGCCATCAGTTTAAACTTTAAAGGGACAAATCAGGTCTGTCTCTCTAGTAGCCTGTCTGGGGTTATTTGATCATTTTAGAATAAGTTGAGTAACTAAAGGATATACATATGAATGCTTAAGGGACAATATGAAAGCAAAATGTCAGTACATTTTCTAAATTGTGATAAATGTGTTTCTTTAAATGTTAATATAATACTTTCTCTAACAACTGCTGTACACACTCAGTGACACTTACACACATATTAGGTTGCAATGTGTGAGCTGACACGAATTTGGCGCCAGAGAAGATGGCTGCCGTTTTACAGCCCTCTAACCAATTGTACTATTATGTGTGTTTTTTCGCGTTATTTGTAATTTATTCTGTACATAATGTTTCTGCCACCGTCGCTTATGACCAAAGAGAGCTTCTGGATATCAGGACAGCGATTACTCACCTCGTATTTGATGAAGATTTTTTCTTCAACGAGTCAGACGCCAAGGATATTCTACAGACACCCGACAAGGCCCAAATCCCCGTCATTCGCATGAGAAAGAGACAGAGATATCGTGGACGTAGGTCTGGGTGCCTTGTAAGGATCTGACGGCGAGCGAGTAAACTGCCTCTTCCATCAATCCTACTAGAAAATGTTCAATCATTTGAAAATAAATTTGACGACCTAAGATTAAGGTTACCCTACCAATGGGACATTAAAAACTGTAATATCTTATGTTTCACCGAGTTGTGGCTGAACGACGACATGGATAACATACAGCTGGCGGGATATACGCTACATCGGCAGGATAGAACGGCTGACTCCGGTAAGACAAGGGGTGGCGGTCTGTGTATATTTGTAAACAACAGCTGGTGCATAACATCGAATACTAAGGAAGTCTCGAGGTTTTGCTCGCCTGAGGTAGAGTATCTCATGATAAGCTATAGTCCACACTATTTACCAAGAGAGTTTTCATCTATATTTTTCATAGCTGTCTATTTACCACCACAAACCGATGCTGGCACTAAGATTGCACTCAATGAACTGTATAAGGCCATAAGTAAACAGGAAAACGCTCATCCAGAGGCAGCGCTCCTAGTGGCCGGGGACTTTAATGCAAGGAAACTTAAATCCGTTCTACCTAATGTTAAATGTGCAACCAAAGGAAAAAAATAACTCTAGGCCACCTTTACTCCACACACAGAGATGCATACAAAGCTCTCCCTCGCCCTCCATTTGGCAAATCTGACCATAACTCTATCCTCCTAATTCCTGCTTTATAAGCAAAAACTAAAGCAGGAAGCACCAGTGACTTGGTTAACAAGGAAGTGGTCTGATGACGCAGATGCTAAACTACAGGACTGTTTTGCTAGCAGAGACTCGGTTAATAAGGAAGTGGTCTGATGACGCAGATGCTAAACTACAGGACTGTTTTGCTAGCAGAGACTGGAATATGTTCAGGGATTCTTCCGATATCATTGTGGAGTACACCACATCAGTCACTGGCTTCATCAATTAGTGCATCGTTGACGTTGTCCCCACAGTGACCGTATGTACATACCCCAACCAGAAGCCATGGATTAAAGGCAACATCCGCACTGAGCTAAAGGGTAGAGCTGCCGCTTTCAAGGAGAGGGACTCTAACCCGGACGCCTATAAAAAATCCCACTATGCCCTCCGACGAACCATCAAACAGGCAAAGAGTCAATACAGGACTAAGATTAAATCGTAGTACACCGGCTCCGATGCTCGTCGGATGTGGCAGGGCTCGAAAACTATTACAGACTACAAAGGAAAGCACAGCGGCGAGCTGCCCAGTGACAGAAGCCTACCAGACGAGCTAAATTACTTATATGCTCGCTTCGAGGCAAGCAACACTGAAACATGCATGAGAGCGTCAGCTGTTCCGGATGACTGTGTGATCACGCTCTCCTTAGCCGATGTGAGTAAGATTTTAAGCAGGTCAACATTCACAAGGCCGCAGGGCCAGACGGATTACCAGGATGTGTACTCTGAGCATGCGCTGACCGACTGGCAACAGTCTTTACTGACATTTTCAACATGTCCCTGACTGAGTCTGTAATACCAACATGTTTCAAGCAGACCCCCATAGTCCCTGTGCCCAAGAACACTAAGATAACCTGCCTAAATGACTACCGACCCATAGCACTCACGTCTGTAGCCATGAAGTGCTTTTAAAGGCTGGTCATGGCTCACATTAACACCATTATCCCAGAAACCCTAGACCCACTCCAATTTGCATACCGCCCCAACAGATCGACAGATGATGCAATCTCTATTGAACTCCACACTGCCCTTTCCCACCTTGACAAGAGGAACACCTATATGAGAATGGTATTCATTGACTATAGCTCAGCGTTCAATACCATAGTGCCCTCAAAGCTCATTACTAAGCTAAGAACCCTGGGACTAAACACCTCCCTCTGCAACTGGATCCTGGACTTCCTGAAAAGGCCACCCCCAGGTGGTAAGGGTAGGTAACAACATATCTGCCACGCTGATCCTCAACACGAGGGCCCCTCAGGGGTGTGTGCTCAGTCCCCTCCTGTACTCCCTGTTCACCCATGACTGCATGGCCAGGCATGACTCCAACACGATCATTAAGTTTGCCGACGACACAACAGTGGTAGGCCTGATTACCGACAATGATGAGACAGCCTATAGGGAGGAGGTCAGTGACCTGGCCGTGTGGTTCCAGGATAACAACCTCTCCCTCAACATGATCAAGACAAAGGAAATGATTGTGGACTACAAGAAAAAAAAGAGCATGCCCCCATTCTCATCGACGGGGCTATAGTGGAACAAGATGAGAGCTTCAAGTTTCTTGGTGTCCACATCACCAACAAACTATCATGGTCCAAACACACCAAGACTGTCGTGAAGAGGGCACAACAAAGCCTATTTCCCCTCAGGAGACTGAAAAGATTTGGCATGGGTCCTCAGATCCTCAAAAAGTTCTACAGCTGCACCATTGAGAGCATCCTGGCTGGTTGCATCACCGCCTGGTATGGCAACTGCTCGGCCTCCGACCGCAAGGCACTACAGAGGGTAGTGCGTACGGCCCAGTACATCACTGGGGCAAAGCTTCATACCATCCAGGACCTCTATACCAGGTGGTGTCAGAGGAAGGCCCTCAAAATTGTCAAAGACTCCAGCCACCCTGGTCATAGATTGTTCTCTCTGCTACCGCACGGCAATTGGACCGGATCACCAAGTCTAGGTCCAAAAGGCTTCTTAACAGCTTCTACCCCCAAGCCATAACACTCCTGAACAGCTAATCATGGCTACCTGGACTATTTGCATTGTCCCCCCCCCCTCTTATACGCTGTTTATTATCTATGCATAGTCACTTTAACTCTACGCACATGTGCATATTACCTCAATTGCCTCGACTAACCGGTGCCCCCGCACATTGACTCTGTACCGGTATCCCCTGTATATAGCCTCCCTACTGTTAAATTTACTGCTGCTCTTTAAATATTTGCTATTTTTATTTTTTACTTATCTATTTTTTACTGCATTGTTGGTTAAGGGCTTGTAAGTAAGCATTTCACTGTAAGGTCTACACCTGCTGTATTCGGCGCATGTGGCAAATACATTTTGATTTGACAGTGAAAGGGCAGTAGTGGAGAGAGTGAAGGGTCATTGTGTGTGTGTGTGTTTGTTTAGTTTTACTATCCTTGTGGGGACCAGAAGTCCTCATAAAGATAGTAAAACAAGGAACATTTTGGCGGTCCCGACAAGGAGAAAGGCTATTTTAGGCTTAGGGATTATGTTTATGGATACAGTTAGTGTTAGGTTTAGGGTTAGGAGTTAGGGTTATGGTAGGTTTAGGGTTAGGGGTTAGGGGTTAGGGGTTAGGGGTTAGGGGTTAGGGTTTGGGGTTACGGTTAACGTTAAGGTTAGGGTTAGGTTAAGGGTTAGGGTTATGGGTTAGGGAAAATAGGATTGTGTGTGTGTGAGGAAGAGTGGGTTAATTGTGGCGAACAGCTGAGGAGCACCCGCTCAGCTCTTATATGGTAGAAAGAGACTGGCTGCTGCCACACAAGCTGCCAAGCTAGGCTGTTTTAGGATGACGAATGTGTGTCAGTATGTGTGTGTGTGTGTGTGTGTGTGTGTGTGTGTGTGTGTGTGTGTGTGTGTGTGTGAGTGTGTGTGTGTGTGTGTGTGTGTCACAGAGAGAAAAAGTCAGAGGGGGAAAGTGTGTGTGTTACCGGGTGGGGCAGGTGACCAAGCCAGGCATGTGAGTGTGTTCATGAATGGAGAGAGAGCTGACCGGACAAAAACTAACTTCAGTCCAGAGCATGTTCACTCGCCACTTTAAGGAATGGCATTAGTCCCAGTAAGCAATTTGCACTGGGATCATCGGGGTGAGCTTGGGGAGAATTGTGTGACCAGCCCTCACCCTGTGACATCTGCACAACAGGAAGGATCTAAGATGGATCATACTTACTGGTTCCTGTTACTGAGGTGGCTGAGGAGACTAACGTGTGGTGTATGTTACAACAGCGCTTTCAAAAACAGGCATTAGTACGGTGTGCGTTTGTATGTGCGTATGCATGTGTGTGTGCATATGCATGTGTTTGTGTGCGTGTTCTGTCCCAGTCATCAAAGCCCCAGTGTGAGGATCAGCTTTCACCGGAGAGCTAAAGGGTAGACTTATGTGTTGCTACTTACAGTAACACACTGAACCACTCCTAAAGGGTAACATTACCATTACACAATTTATCTATCAATCAACCAACCCCTCTGTGACAACATTTCACTCTCTAACGGTTCTCATTTGACATCTGAGTAGGAAAATAAATTGCGAAACACAAGCATTGAAATAGCTGCACTAGTTGCTGTCCTTTCCGTCCATATGTCACCCCCCTGCCCAAACCCCTCCACCACAAGTGGTCAGATATATTGGTGTGTGTGTGTGTGTGGGTGGGGTTTAGAGGCTTGGTCCTTGTCATCTGTTGGGCTCTGACTTCCAGCCTGAGGAGGGTTCAACTGAAGGAATCTGTTCCTCCATGTTAGTGTGCTTTGATGCTCCTACCGCGGTTACACAGCCCCACCACAGCAGGCTGCTCTGGGAGTATCGAGTGTGTTAGCATGGCCACACTAATCAGATAAGTGGGCTAATGCTAGCCTTTGAGGTTTGTGATGCATCTTAATCTTTTGTGTTAAACACTCTCACAGGAATAGCTCAAATCTAAATGCTTGCCAGCTGTTGATGGAAGGGTTAGGTTGAAGAGGGGTAGTGGAGACGGGTGAGGAGAGGGTGAGGAGGAGTGAGGAGGGGGTGCTATGCTATGTAAGACCCTGGCTAAGTCTTACGGAACATCAGTTGACACTAGAAAAATACAGCTGCCAATAGTTCTCTGGTAACAGCCCCGAATTCAAGTTTCCCTCCGTGATATATCGGAGTTGTTCGTTTTAGACTTGCCATTTGTGAACTGCGAGCTCTGCAGGTCATTTATACAACTTACTTTTAAACGTTAATACTACTGGAAGCACAAATGTGGACTGAGAAAAGGGACCCTGGCCTTTCTCAGATGAAATCCAGCTGGATATAATTTATCTTTTCAACAGTCCCCCCACTCTTATTTCTTCCTCTCCCAAAGATTGTCGGAAATAATCAATGGCACAGCCCCTGATGTTTATATTTAACCAGTGATGCACCCACGAGTTGCTCTGAAAATGTCAACTGTCTCTTTGACCATTGGGCTTAATTGGAATGTGTGTGTTTTAAGGGGAAATCTATTACTCTCATTCAGTTCTATTGATCTAGGGGAATTGTGTCTGGAGAAATGAGCAATGTGTTTGTTGGAATCAAATTAGAATGAAACATCAAAAATATACCTTTTATTTGTAGCCTCTAACATTTACTGTAAGCAAACAGTACTTTTTTTCTGAACTCGTGAGCATGTAAGAAAAACAGGGCAGCCACATATTAAGTTCCCCATGTCGCCTTTAGGGGGCTCTGTATTCGACCTTAGGCTGCCCCAGCCAGGTTTGTTTGCAGATGATCGTGTGGCCCCGAAAGAACCTGGAAAACAGGGCTATACAGGAATCTAGCACTCCACACTAAGTACGTCAAATAAAAATGTATCAATCCCAGAGAGAAAGAGATCTTAGCACTCCCAGAGCCACATCTGTTTTTCTCATCAGTGAAGCCTCAGGTTGGATGGGAGTAGAGAGAGTGAGAGGGAGAGAGAGTAAGAGGGATAGAGAGAGGGAGAGCGAGAGAGCGAGAGAGGGGGGGAGAGAGAGAGGGAGAAAGAGGGAGAGAGAGAGAGTGGTGGGGGACACAGACAGCTCAGCAAAGAGAAAGGGGGGACAGGGTGTGTTCCTTACCCGAACCCCCCCTCCTCCTCAGGTTAGTTTCTCCCTGCCGCACTTCAGTATGTCAGCCCCCCCATAACCTTAAGAAACCAATCGACTCAAATTCAGCCACTAAAATAATTAAGAACGGGGGGGGGGGGGGGTTAGGGGGATGCCGAAAATAAGGGGTGTATTTTGAGTGGAGGGGACATATGTCTCAAAATGCCTGGGAGCCTTCGGCCGGGTTCACTTGTTAGGAAAACTGGGTATAGCCTTACACCTCCGTTGACATGACTGCGGTATTAGTGGTGTGGGTAGGGTGTCGGCCACCCCTTGGCTGACCCTCCCTAGGATGTTCATGTTTACAGAGGTGTTCTCACAAACATTTGCCCATCGCGGTGCGACGCCATGTCAACCCGACCGATGGCCCCACAGGCTCCCATTGGTGTTTACAGCCTCTGAGCTTTTACCATATACAGTATACAGTCCACCACCAAAGCTGCCATACACTGCCACCGTGCACACGCACACACATGCAGATGCCCGTAAGCACACACACACTATCACGTTTCAGGAGAAGACCCAGATGCAGACAGTGTAGAAGTAACAAAAGTTTATTACAAAAACAGGGGGCATGCAAACGACAGGTCAAGGGCAGGCAGGGGTCAGTAATCCAGATCAGAGTCCAAAAGGTACAGAACGGCAGGCAGTCTCAGGGTCAGGGCAGGCATAGGTCAATCATCCAGGGTGGTGTGACAAGGTACAGAACGGCAGGCAGTCTCAGAGTCAGGGCAGGCAGAGGTCAGTAATCCAGGGTGGTGTGACAAGGTACAGAACGGCAGGCAGGGTCAGGGTCAGGGCAGGCAGAATGGTCAAAACCGCTGGTAGGCTTGATGAAACAAAACGAACTGACAACAGACAAACAGAGAATACAGGTATAAATACACTGGGGATAATGGGGAAGATGGGTGACACCTGGAGGGGGTGGAGACAATCACAAAGGCAGGTGAAACAGATTAGGGTGTGACACACACACATACACGCATCATCTCCCCTCTCTTCATACACTAGCTCACAAACAGGAGCTATACACACATCGACACACACCTCACACACAGCATCTCACAAATGTTCAGATACTGTACACTGCCACACTCAAAAAGGTCAACTAGCCATAAACACACACAGATAAACAAGCTTCCGAGAACATACTAAATGCACATTCACATAAAGAAATATGTACACATACATACATCTGTATGCATTCACACACACACAAACCTTTCCCCTCATAAGCATGCACATTGAGCTGAGATACTGCAGCCACATCCTTTTAATTTAACAGAGAGAATGGAAAGTGTGAAGGACGTGACAAGGAATATAAGTGTCCTCTAGAGCCGTGAGGTTAACCTAATGGGGTCATACATCACCCCTGGGAAAGACATGCACAGCAAAGTTGTCAATGCATGAATGCCACGCTATTACTATCACCCATTTTAATCATGGTACCTGTCATTCTGCTAATCAACATCATAACTTCACACTAAAAATCTCTCTCAACTCACAGTACAGCTACTTACCTGCACTTCTATACAGAACTGAAGGCACAAAGCAGCAACTTAAAAAGAGAGGGACCCTGGCTACAGGGCTTTGTAAGAGATTTACTTTGTAGTGCATCATTGCCTTTTCACAGTAGCTCCCTCTTTATAAACTGTTGTTGTGACAATGCTAAATGTGGCTTTTTATGAATGTGCTAAAACAGCTTCCCCTGGCGTGGGCTCCTGCACCCGCACTGACGCAGGGTGACAACACACACACACAGGGTGACAACAAACAACCCAGGAGGACAAACAGGAGTCAGTGGTCCCTGGCCATTTCCTGTTATAGCCTCACAAGTGTCCCAATGAACGCCCCTCGGCATGGGGCTGTGAGTTTCCACAGGTTCCACTGACAAACCCCCTTACCCCCCATGTCCCCTATCCAACCACAATTCTCTATCGCCATATACCACCTAGCTAACAAGGTGAGGACACTGTAAGTACCCTGAGAGGTGGGGAGGTGTAGGATGTTCTCACGTCTTGGGGTGTTACTAGTGGTGTTGCTATGACAACAAGCCCCTAATATCTGGATCTAGTATCTTAATTCGATCACCCTGTTGCAGGAGAACTTTCCTGCAATGCTGGAAATGTATAACCTGTAGTGTATATGAGGTTTAAAAAGGCTTCTGAAGTTTGTAATTTCCACATTGAAATTTCAGACTTGATTTTCCCTTACGAAAAATGTATCAATCCCTACAAAAAATGTCCATTAATTATAATCCACATAATAATTCACATTTCCTGTTCCTGCAGGATTATTTTCCTGCTGTAGCAAACTGGCTCAAATTAAGATCCTACATCTGTATCGCCACCCCTCTCTAGCCCTCTACCACCTGACACTACTACCTCTCCAACCCACCCTACTACCCCTCTCTCTGTGGGGGTGTTGGAGCTCTGTTTTGGAGGGTGTTGAGGATTCCTCCTCTGACTGAAACTGGGGTTCGGTGTTTGCCACCTTTTTTGTGCATTGTTGAATGTCAATTCTTCATCAATAGTCAACCTTCAAACCAAAGGCAGCTCATTTATAAAAGTGTTCTGAAATACCTGTGAGAATAAAATGTGAATGTATTTTGGAAATAAAAATCTACTATATCACAATTGACCATATCTTCGAATAATACGTCACGTTGGTTATTTTTTCATATTGAAAAGAACCAATGTTACTGGGACTGGCTGTCTATCCCTGAGATAAACAACCTAAAAATGTATCTGAATGGTTTGCGCCTTAACAGCAAGAGCCTAAAGTTGTTAACAAAATGGTGTCAGAAATGGAAAGTCCTATGATTGATAGCTGCCTACTGCTGCTCCTCCGATAGCAACGATCAGCAGCTCCACACCGACTGACGCCTGGCCGCCGTATCACCTTTCAGACAGAAACACTGTGTAAAGACCCCAAAATAAAACAGATCCACATTGCTCAAGATCCACCAAAGCTATGAGTTATGGGTGCAGCTGGAGCGGGTTGCTAAAATATGGAGTATTTCTAACTATAAAGATACTGATATCTCAATATGACGGAAATATTCACGCCTCGTCGGGTGTGGGTTTCGCTGAGCTGGGGAGGGCCAGGGAAAGGCAGGGAGGGCTAGGGAGGAGGGCTGGGTAGGGCCAGGGAGAGCTAGAGGAGCTGGGAGTGGCTAGGGAGGGCAGGGTCAGCCATGGTGGGCTGGGGGGACCGAAGCCAGGCTGTTTAGGTAACACTGGAGGGAAGCAGAGTCAGGTTACAAACTATTAGCATTCCTCCAGATCACAGCGTGATACAGGCTGGCAGAGGCCCCAGCGCCTTGCCCTTTACATGGCCAATGCAACGGAAGACAGGATGAGAAAGAGGAGAGGGGGAAGAAGGAGGGTGAAGGGAAAGGCTTTTCCTGAGGCCCTTGCGTCAGCTCTTGCCAATGTGTCAGTGCTGACACTCATCGTCCACTGAGGGGCCTCTAGTCTGTAAAGAGAGCTATGGTCCAGTGGGGATGACATTACTGACAGTTGTAGTAACAGTTAGTTGAGTGGTGGTAGTAGCACTTGTCTTTTGCATGTAATGTGACTGTATCGTTATGATGAAACCTATTTTAACTAATGACAGACATTATCGTTTATCACCTACTCATTAGGGAAGACGTGTGGAAGAGGAGCACTCACACACACAGACACACACACACACACACACACACTCCCCCCATCCCCCCACCACACACATGCACAGTACCCCACAATCTTCTCCATCCCCAATGGCTCCCAGGCTGGCAGCTCAATGGTCTCCTCTCCCCCCAGCGGAATGGCCCTCACCTAGGTAAAGGATACCTCGCTCCCTGGGCGTGGCTAATGATGCCCCAGCCTCTCTGGCTCCATTAGGTCCCATGTTAAGGGAGAGTGATGGGATGGATGGGGGAGCAGAGGAGAGCAGGGTGATCTGGACTGCACCCCACATGGCACCCTATTCCCTATATAGTGCACTACTTTTAACCAGAGCCCTATGGGCCATGTGATTGCAATTTGGTTCACTATACAGTATATGGAATAGGGTGCCATTTGGGATGCAGCCCTGGTCTGTCTTTTAATAGACCCTGGTAGGGAAAGTGTTGGCTCAGCTTCTTTCAGTCCTCTTTATGCTTTCCAGCCCATCAGTAGCCAATCAGCAGCATCAGTTCCACAGGGCTGACCGTCCTGACCGTCACCTCCGAGACCGTCCTCTATGTCTGCCTTCCTGAGAGAGAGAGGAAGGATGGGGGAAAGGGGGTTAAGAGAAATGATAGATGGAAAATGGCTGCCGCCCAGAACTGCAACGAGAACCATGTTCTTGTTCGTCCAGCCTTGAAGAGTGATATCTAATATTTCAGCGAGCTATAGATGCCACAAGTCCCTTAAAACAATCCTAAAATATGATATTTAACCAGTAGTATGATATCATAAATACCCCAATATCACCAGTCCATCTCCTGCAGTGTGCAATATTTCATGAGTAATATTATAAGCATTTCTGGGTACAGATATCACCCCAGTGCGTGTCCCAAAGCCAGGGCCTTGCCCACTGCAGTGCTCCCAATGTTTTACTGGTCTCCATAAAATTAGCCTCTGGTATTTTGAATAGAGGTATGGAGAATGGGTGGAGTATGAGTTATCGACATATCTAAATGGGTTACAATATTACATGTCTTGTAAGTTACTCCACAACTCAAACTCCAAGCCTGTCTGTCTTTTCAATGTAGAGTTGGCCTGAAACTTTCTGCACTAAACTAACTGAAAAATGGGAAGTCTTTAAGTTTGACTTACAGAAATATTTTAGCTATTTTATTTTTAAATCCACAATATTAGTCGGAAAAGGAAGACAGAACAGATGTTTTAAAGTGTTTTTGATCATGGTAATGACAAGGCTAAGAAGTAGGCCTGGAGCACTGCAGTGGGCAAGGCCCAGGCCCCCGTGGTCCTCTGTAGCTCAGCTGGTAGAGCACGGCGCATGTAACGCTAAGGTAGTGGGTTCGATCCCCGGGACCACCCATACACAAAAAAAATTATGCACGCATGACTGTAAGTCGCTTTGGATAAAAGCATCTGCTAAATGGCATATTAAGTAACATTTAGTCATTTATGTCAGGGAGGATATATATCAGATATATATACAGTGGGGAGAACAAGTATTTGATACACTGCTGATTTTGCAGGTTTTCCTACTTACAAAGCATGTAGAGGTCTGTAATTTTTATCATAGGTACACTTCAACTGTGAGAGACGGAATCTTTGTACGAATTATTGATGCCCCACGAGGTGAGAACTTGCATGGAGCCCCAGACCGAGGGTGATTGACCATCATCTTGAACTTCTTCAATTTTCTAATAATTGCACCAACAGTTGTTGCCTTCTCACCAAGCTGCTTGCCTATTGTCCTGTAGCCCATCCCAGCCTTGTGCAGGTCTACAATTTTATCCCTGATGTCCTTACACAGCTCTCTGGTCTTGGCCATTGTGGAGAGGTTGGAGTCTGTTTGATTGAGTGTGTGGTCAGGTGTCTTTTATACAGGTAAGGAGTTCAAAAAGGTGCAGTTAATACAGGTTATGAGTGGAGAACAGGAGGGCTTCTTAAAGAAAATACTAACAGGTCTGTGAGAGCCGGAATTCTTACTGGTTGGTAGGTGATCAAATACTTATGTCATGTAATAAAATGCAAATGAATTACTTAAAAATCATACAATGTGATTTTCTGGATTTTTGTTTTAGATTCCGTCTCTCACAGTTGAAGTGTACCTATGATAAATATTACAGACCTCTACATGCTTTGTAAGTAGGAAAACCTACAAAATCGGCAGTGTATCAAATAATTGTTCTCCCCACTGTATATATATATATATTAGCATTAAGAGAAGCTTATTAGTAACGTAGTTCATTCTTCAGAATAACTGCAAATGAGTGATAATCTTATTCAAATATATTCTGCAAGATAGAGGACCATCAGCTGATAATGTGTAGGACATCCAACCAAGGCTTATGCCTAATGTCAGATGCAGGGAAAAAGATAACATTGTATTCTGTAGTATAGATTAAGTAGCAATACAGAGGCATGGATTGAGCTGTATACAGATGTCAGATCATAACTTGATCACTCATGTCGCAGAGAATTTTCCTCCTGCATCAGGAAATTCAAATGAGCCTTGAGAAAGCAGTTCTCTTTCTCTCCATGCGGGGGCAGTTGAGTCATTTGGGATCAGGACTTGCTATCAAAATAATTGTCTCTCTCGCTCGCTCAAACGCTAGGCCTCGGCCCTATTATTGCAACATTCAAATGTACAAAAATGTATCTGAAATGCAGCCAAACACATCAACAACCATCATTTTATTTAGCTTAATAACACAAGATAGATATTGGCAGAGGTGTCATGCACATAGGGGGCAGAGGGACACGTGCCCCCTCAGATTTGTCCTGTTTAAATTATTACTATTATGTTTTAACATAATATTTTGTTGTTGTTGTTTCTCTGTAATATTACTAGCCATCTATCAATTTTATGAAGTTGGCTTTAGATAGCCCAGATAGGTTCCCAATCTCCCAACCTCATAACTAGCTACCAAGCCATTTCAGGCTATCAATCAAGTTAGAGTAGCTAGCTTGTTTAACTATCTTAGTTGGCAAGCCTGCTGGCACGGTTGGTAGACTTTAGAAAAGCAAGCAATAACTAAATGTACTGAATAAGACTTGCATTCCTTTCAATCTTTTACCCAGATTTTTAGCAGCGATGCAGAGAAACATATTTAAGAAAGCACCACCAGTCAGGAGGATACAGACAGCTCAAGATGTATGCTTAGATATGCAGAAAAGTATCCATATTTTTTTTTTATACATAGAATTAAGCATAGTGATTATGGAGCTAGATTGCAGGAAAAATGTGTTTTTATTTGTTTAAAAAATGCAACATTTGCCCATTTCTGGACCACCCCCCAGTCATCCTTACGTACTTTGTGCCCCCTGAGATTTTTGGCATGCGTGACCCCCTGAATATTGGTGCATCCTAAGGTCAAAATTGACTTCAGTCGTGCCGACTCACCTCCTCCGGAGACTATGCAACTGGGCAGGGCTAGATTGTCTCCTGCTGAGTACTTACGCAGACTAAACGCTAAGAGATGTCTATATTGTGGAGCTACAGGATATTTCTTATCTACTTGCCCATTAAAAGATCAGGCTCATCAGTAGGTACGAGTACACTGGTCAGCCGTAAGGGGAGCTTCCAATCACCCTCTACTCATAACCCCCTCTATGCTACCCTGTTGTGGGGAGACCAGTCCAAATCCATCCGGGTGCTCATTGACTCTGGGCCCGACGAGAGCTTTATGGACACTACCCTGGTTTTGGAGCTGGGTATCTCCACTCAACCCCTTGGCTGGATGGGCGCTCTATGGGATGAGTCACTCACAATACGGTTCCTATCAACCTGCGAGTGTCAGGCAACCACAGTGAGACTATGCAGTTTCTGCTCCTGGAGTCTCGTTATGTATGGTTTTTGAGTTTTCATGGCTCCAGAGGCACAACCTCCTAATCGACTGGGCTACGGATTCCATCATGGGTTGGAGTCCATTTTGCCATGCCCATTGTCTGAAGTCGGCGCAGCCTGCCCCGAGAACATCTCCCTGCGGGCTTGGGTAAAGCCTTGGATCTCTCCGCTGTTCCCGCGGAGTACTAGGACTTACTTGGAGGTTTTCAACTCTGCCCACACCACATCTCTTCCTCCGCATTGGCCCTATGACTGTGATATCGACCTTTTCCCGTGCACCGCACCGCCCCGGGTGGCGACTTTATTCCCTGTCGGGTCCGGAGACCAAAGCGATGGAAGGGTACATTGAGGACTCTCTCGCTGCAGGGATTATGATTCCATCTGCCTCTACCGCTGGCACAGGGTTCTTCTTTGTGGAGAAGAAGGACAAGACCATGCGTCCGTGTATCGACTACCAGGGTCTTAATGACATCACGGTAAAAAAACGTTACCCGCTACCACTCATCTCCTCGACTTTCGAGCCTCTCCAGGGAGCGGTCATCTTCACCAAGTTGGACCTTCAGAATGCCTCCCATCTGGTTCGGATACGGGAAGGAGACGAGTGGAAGACAGCCTTCAACATGGCTAGCGGGCACTACGAGTAACCGGATGTTTGTCCTGGACTCTGCCCGTGCTCCGGGAATGGGCACATTCCTCAAGACTCACCTGTCATCCTGGCTCCCGTCGGACCTTGGCTTTCATCCGACAATGTTTTTGGTGGCTCACCATGGTTCCTGACGTCTCCGCGATCGTTGCCGCCTGCACTGTGTGTGGGCAGAACAAGACTCTGCTGCAAGCTCTGGCTGGCCTCCTTCAACCACTCCCTGTTCCTCAACTATTCGTTTTACTTCTTGAAAACATTGAAAAAAATGCAATTAACTTGTGGGCCTAATGTAGGCTCAGGCTGGTCACTATATCGCCCAGTACTGGGCACGAACTCCTGAGGCTCGGAGCGCGCTGCTTAGACCACTGCGCTACAGCAGTTCACAATGCTCTAGCAAGCACTAAGAATACTATGAATACTGATGATGCATATGCGCGTCGATTTTAATTATTTTGTTTTAAGCCTTCCCCAAACCATAGCCCATGATGATGAATGTTACAGATGCTTTCAAGAAGCTTTATTAAGCTTAAATAGTCAGCTAATTCATTCATCAACACATCTCTGTCAGTCACTGTACTTCCCTGGCGCTGCAGAGGAAACATCGATCATGTCCGCCTCCCCTCACTCTGACCAGGTTATTAACTCAAGTTACCATGGACACAGACTCCTGTGTCACTCGCAGACCCTTCCTAAAGATCCAGACTCTTCCTGTATGCTGCATACATATTCTCTGCAAAGCATATTTGTTTTCAGTCCAATAATAATTTATTTCTGACTTATTGGGTGTATAGTTGTGGACCCTGACAACTACCCCTAAAGGCTGAAACGTACAATATTTGTCTGAGTTAAATCAACCCTTAAGGAAAAACCACATTAATTACTTACTGCGATTTTATGTGAAGTTATTGTGATAACGTGACAACATGTAAAAGCAACATGTGATAACATGGAACTACACATGTGAAAACAGGATCTCGTGAAATAAATGTGACATGGGGATGCAACATTTCAACACGTGATACCATGAAACTACACTTGACAACAAATTAGATTTTCACGTGTGAACATTTTTCATATTTGAAACTGCAAATACCACATGTGAATCTGCAAAAAAAGGAATGCTCATTCCCACTGTGGTAAACATGCACTCCCAGACCAAACCAGCCCCACCCCCGGCTGAATCACGTCCCTGTTGGCCCAGACCACGGCCCAGCCCACAGACCAGGGCCACATAGGCCTATTGTTTAGTAAACTGGTAACTCTGCAGAGAGGGGAAAAGGTAAACTTGTGTAAGCAAGCAAGCCAGTCTTTACCATCTCAATGTCCCCACATGGGTGTCTCCTGGCGATGGACTGTGGGATGGAACTGGTGGGATGGGTTGCGGGTGATACTAGGAAGCCAGGCCTTACACAGTACAGGCAAGCTGGGTCTACAGAGCTACGTCATCGTTTTCCTCCTTTAGTCGTAGGCCATGTTACAGCAATCAGAACGTTGTTCTTCCCATCAGAAGCTGTTAGAGGCACATACAAGACATTAGAAGCAATAGAGGCATAGAAAACACATTAACCCAAGCAGAACTGTGACTTCTCCTACACATCTTTACAGACGTTCTCTGTTAATGAGGTCTGGCCATAGAAAGGCCCAGAGAAGGCCAGGATGTGAACGCACACACGCACGCACGCACGCACACACACATGCACACAAAAAACACACACACACACACACAAACACACACACAGTCCTGCCGTCTATGTCTATCTCATCTCTCTATCAGTCTGTCCGGTCGATATTTAAGAGGGACAGAACTCTCTTCTCTTCTCTCCCTTAATTACAGGCTGAGAACATTCCTTTATTAGTGTCTAGTTTCGTAGCACTGCCAAATAACACTTTATTGCCCTTTAATTAAATATTAATGATGGTGTCATTACATCTTCATTTATAAATAACGGGCTACTAACGACTGATATTGCACATTAATGTAATTAAGCATTAGTAAACCAGAGCTGGGGTGTGTAATTGGGTGCACAACCGCTGTGTGTGTGTGTGTGTGTGTGTGTGTGTGTGTGTGTGTGTGTGTGTGTGTGTGTGTGTGTGTGTGTGTGTGTGTGTGTGTGTGTGTGTATGTATGTATGTATGTATGTATGTCAAATCAAATCAAATCAAATTGTATTTGTCACATACACGTGTTTAGCAGATGTTGTTGCAAGTGTAGCAAAATGCTTGCGCTTCTAGCTCCGACAGTGCAGTAATATCTAACAAATAATATCTAAAAATGTCATAACATATACCCAACACACACAAATCTAAGTCAAGAATGGAATTATGAATATATACACTACCAGTCAAAAGTTTGGACACACCTACTCATTCAAGGGATTTCCCTTATTTCTACTGTTTTTTACATTGTGGAAAAATAGTGAAGACATCAAAACTATGAAATAACACATTTGGAATCATAATCAATATATTTTATATTTGAGATTCTTCAAATAGCCTTGATGACAGCTTTGCGCACTCTTGGCATTTTCTCAACCAGCTTCACCTGGAATGCTTTTCCAACAGTCTTGAAGGAGTTCCCACATATGCTGAGCACTTGTTGACTGCTTTTCCTTCACTCTGCAGTCCGACTCAACCCAAACCATCTCAATTGGGTTGAGGTCGGGGGATTGTGGAGGCCAGGTCATCTGATGCAGCACTCCATCACTCTCCTTCTTGGTAAAATAGCCCTTACACAGCCTGGAGGTGTGTTGGGTCATTGTCCTGTTGAAAAACAAATGATAGTCCCACTAAGCCCAAACCAGATTGGATGGCGTATCGCAGTAGAACGCTGTGGTAGCCATGCTGGTTAAGTGTGTCTTGAATTCTAAATACATCACAGACAGTGTCACCAGCAAAGCACACAGACACCATAACACCTCCTCCTCCATGCTTTACGGTGAGAAATACACATGTGGAGATCATCCGTTCACCCACACCGCGTCTCACAAAGACACGGCAGTTGGAACCAAAAATCTCCAATTTGGACTCCAGACCAAAGGATACATTTCCACCGGTCTAACGTCCATTGCTCGTGTTTCTTGGCCCAAGCAGGTCTCTTCTTCTTACTGGTGTCCTTTAGTAGTGGTTTCTTTGCAGCAATTCAACCATGAAGGCCTGATTCACACAGTTCCCTCTGAACAGTTGATGTTGAGATGTGTCTGTTACTTGAACTCTGTGAAGCATTTATTTGGCCTGCAATTTCTGAGGCTGGTAACTCTAATGAACTTATCCTCTTCAGCAGAGGTAACTCTGGGTTTTCCATTGCTGTGGCAGTCCTCATGAGAGCCAGTTTCATCATAGCGCTTGATGGTTTTTGCGACTGCACTTGAAGAAACTTTCAATGTTCTTGAAATCTTCTGTATTGACTGACCTTCATGTCTTAAAGTAATGATGGACTGTCGTTTCTCTTTGCTTATTTAAGCTGTTCTTGCCATAATATGGACTTGGTCTTTCACCAAATATGGCCATCTTCTGTATCCCCCCTACCTTGTCACAACACAACTGATTGGCTCAAACGCATTAAGAAGGAAAGAAATTCCACCAGTTAACTTTTAAGAAAGCACACCTGTTAATTGAAATGCATTCCAGTTGACTTCCTCATGAAGCTGGTTGAGAGAATGACAAGAGTGTGCATAGCTGTCATCAAGGCAAAGGGTGGCTACTGTGAAGAATCTCAAATATATCATATATTTTGATTTGTTTAACCCTTTTTTGGCTACTACATGATTCCATATGAATTATTTCATAGTTTTGATGTCTTCACTATTATTCTACAATGTAGAAAATAGTTAAAATAAAGAAAAACCCTTGAATGAGTAGGTGTGTCATAGCTTTTGACTGGTACTGTGCATATATGGACGAGCAATGACAGAGCGGCATGGACTAAGATACAGTATAATTAAATCAAATCAAATTGTATTTGTCACATACACGTGTTTAGCAGATGTTATTGCGTTTGTAGCGAAATGCTTGTGCTTCTAGCTCCGACATTGCAGTAATATCTAACAAGTAATATCTAACAATTTCACAACATATACCCAATACACACAAAAATTGTAAGGAATGGATTGTAAGAATATATACATATATGGACAAGCAATGACAGAGCGGCATGGACTAAGATACAGTAGAATATTATAGAATAGAATACAGTATATACATATGAGATTAATAGTGCAAGATATGTAAACATTATTAACGTGGCTAGTGTTCCATTTCTTAAAGTGGCCAGTGATTTCAATAGGCAGCAGCAGCCTCTAATGTGCTAGCGATGGCTATTTAACAGTCTGATGGCCTTGAGATAGAAGCTGTTTTTCAGTCTCTCGGTCCCAGCTTTGATGCACCTGTACTGACCTTGCCTTCTGGATGATAGCGGGGTGAACAGGCAGTGGCTCGGGTGGTTGATGTCCTTGATGATCTTCTTGGCCTTCCTGTGACATCGTGTGCTGTTGGTGTCCTGGAGCGCAGGTAGTTTGCCCCCGGTAATGCGTTGGGCAGACCGCACCACCCTCTGGAGAGCCCTGCGGTTGCGGGTGGTGCAGTTGCCATACCAGGCGGTGATACTGCCCGACAGGATGCTCTCAATTGTGCATCTCTAAATGTTTGTGTGGGTTTTAGGTGCCAAGCCAAATTTCTTCAGCCTCCTGAGATTGAAGAGGCTCTGTTGCGCCTTCTTCACCACACTGTCTGTGTGGGTGGACCATTTCAGTTTGTCAGTGATGTGTACGCCAAGGAACATGAAGTTTTCCACCTTCTCCACTGCGGTCCCATTGATGTGGATAGGGGGGTGCATCCTCTGCTGTTATCTGAAGACCACGATCATCTCCTTTGTTTTGTTGAGTGAGAGGTTATTTTCCTGGCACCACACTCCCAGAGCTTTGTCATTGTTGGTAATCAAGCCTACTACTGTTGTGTCATCTGCAAACTTTAAGATTGTGTTGGAGGCGTGCTTGGCCACGCAGTCATGGGTGAACAGGGAGTACAGGAATGGGCAGAGCACGCACCCTTGTGGGGCCCCAGTGTTGAGGAATAGCGAAGTGGAGGTTTTGTTTCCTACCTTCACCATGTTGAGCATCAGCGTGGCAGATGTGTTGTTACCTACCCTTACCACCTGGGGGGTGGCCCGTCAGGAAGTCCAGGACCCAGTTGCACAGGGCGGTGTTCAGACCCAGGGCCTCGAGCTTAATGATGAGCTTGGAGGGTACTATGGTGTTGAATGCTGAGCTATAGTCAATGAACAGCATTCTTACATAGGTATTCCTCTTGTCCAGATGGGATAGGGCAGTGTGCAGTGTGATGGCGATTGCGTCGTCTGTGGATCTACTGGGGCGGTAAGCAAATTGAAGTGGGTCTAGGGTGACAGGTAAGGTAGAGGTGATATTATCGTTGACTAGTCTCTCAAAGCACTTCATGATGACAGAGGTGAGTGCTATGGGGCGATAGTCATTTAGTTCAGTTACCTTTGCTTTCTTGGGTACAGGAACAATGGTGGCCATCTTGAAGCACGTGGGGACAGCAGACTGGGAAAGGGAGAGAGTGACTATGTCCGTAAACACACTAGCCAGCTGGTCTGCGCATGCACTGAGGTCGCGGCTAGGGATGCTGTCTAGGCCGGCAGCCTTACGAGGGTTAACACGCTTAAATGTCTTACTCACGTCGGCCACGGAGAAGGAGAGCCCACAGTCCTTGGTAGTGGGCCGCGTCGGTGGCACTGTGTTATCCTCAAAGCGGGCGAAGATGGTGTTTAGCTTGTCCGGAAGCAAGACGTCGGTGTCGGCGACGTGGCTGTCTTTCCTTTTGTAGTCCATGATTGTCTGTAGACCATGCCACATACATCTCGTGTCTGAGCCGTTGAATTGCGACTCCACTTTGTCTCTATACTGACGTCTTGGTATGTGTGTGTGTGTGTGCGCGAGTATATGTGTGAAGATAAGGAGTGTAGGGTGAAAAGGATCTGTTCCACCTAAACTGCCGTGGATTAGGACACCGCTAGAGGGATTATCCCCTTGTCCTACCCCCCTCGTCCAATCCGACCCCCCGTTCGACCCCCTCCCTGCCTCATCCCTCCCCTCCAGATGTGTGGAAACAGTGGTAACAATGCATCCTGTGGTACAAGGCAGCTTTTGTTGACAGTTAAAATACCAGGAAGCGCCTGCCCTTGAGCACTGGTGAGGACCGGGCATCACAGGCGGCCATCTTGAAAATCCCCTTTAGTGATTTTACCTTTGACCTTGCCTCTGAGAGTGTCAGGCAAAACGTGTCTACCAGTGGATAAGCTACTGCCTTTAATTAATTAAACATTATAATTTCCTGTAGTATTTTTTTTATTGATGTTAATTAAAGCACATTTTAGATTGCTTTGCTGAATATATCTACATGTGATGAAGCCATATGATATATCTCATCTGCACAGTCATGGTCCAATCCAAAAGATTTCTAAAACAGATAGCCATCCCTGCCACATCCTCTCATCTCCTCAAACAACGGAAGAGAAAAAGAAAGGATGGTGGAGAGACACGAGGGATGAGCAAATATTTTCCGAAAGGTAATAAAAATATACTTTTCACCGGGCACTGGTAAGCAGCGCACAGGCCTGGGCCATTAAAAGGCAATCGGTGCTTCTCCTGCGCAAACAAATACCCATGATTATTCCACACTGCCTTCCTGTGATGGCATTAAGGCTTCCTGTAACACACAACGACCAGCTAAACAAAGCTCTCTCTTTCTCCTCTCTATTTCTCTTTTTATAACTCACTCATCATGCTACATTAACGGTTTGTAGGAGAGAAAGAGAGAGCGAGCGAGAGAGAGACAGAGAGAGAGAGAGACATCCAGGCTTGCTTTGATCCAGATGTAGCAATGTAAGTAGTAATGGTGCATTAGGGTGCCACACAGCCCTCATTGTTTGCAGGTTGGTTTATAACTAGAAAATGAGAACCTTAAGGGCTCTCTCAAGACCCAGGGAAGGAACCACTGGCTGGGGTAGACTCAGAGCACAGACCCCTCCAGCACTGGAGTTCAGAGGGGGCACCACCTCTTGTGGAAACTGATCTTTTTCTTTTTAACTCTGAAAAATAGAAAGAGGCACTTCCGCCATTGGCTGAAGGACACGTCGGACGGCCATCGGGTTTTGGCTGGGTGACCCCTAAGACAGTGGTGAGTGGTGTATTGTCCTCCTCTGTCCTCCTCTGTCACCCCCAGCCCCAGCCCTAGCCCCAGCCCTAGCTTCAGCCACAATCTCAGCCCCAGCCATAGCCCCAGCAATAGCCCCAGCCTCAACCCCAGCCCCAGTCTCAACCCCAGCCCTATCCTCAGCTGGCCAAAGGCCACTGAAAGAGCAGTTTGTTTAGAGGACTGTGTCCCGCCTCTGATGAAAGATAAAGTCATGCCTCTTGTTATTAGGACATAAGGCTTTGGACAAGCGAGACAGTGGGGCTGCATTATGACAAGATCCATGCCTGTAGAGGAACATAATTGTTTGATGATAGGGGAAATTGGTCAGATGTATGGACGATAAGTGGGAACATTGATAGAACAATAAGCATATGTTACATTACAGATGAATCTCTCTCTTTCTATGAAATGTAACTTTGACCATGTTAGGTCAGCCATCGTAGTAATGGGCTGATTATACTAGCTTAGAACACACTTTAATTTGCAGCTGTCCGGAAAGAAGAGAAAACTGATGTAAATAATTAAAGAAATTGCTGAAGTGGGATATTCATTAGCCTGGTCCCAGATATGCTTGTTCTGACTTGCCAACTCATAATGTAATAAAGGCAAACAGATCTGGGACCAGGCTAGATCTCCATACCTATGCTACTGAGTATTGAGGGTCCATGAGCATTACAGTTGAGGATTGGTAATAGTGAATGTATTAATGAATTTACTTTGTGGAGTTCATCAGGGTTCTATTGTTGTTCCTTTACTCTTCTTGATCTATGTATATAGACGTACAGTATACAGTCAGTAATAATGGGTGACATTATTAGCTAGTAAATGCCACATCGGTTCTTCAAATCCTGTCCTTAATTTCTGCCCACTTCTCTTACACAAATGCATCCTGATGGGGAGTCAGGCTGCTTTTAAAGCGTTGCTTTGTCGTGACATTCAGACACAGCAAGCTAACCACTTCACTGTTGCTCTCTGATCTTGTTAGCTGTCCAGAGTAATTTTCTTGGCCCAGGGCAACAAGGCTGTCCTGTCTAGGGCCTTTATGAACCCCTAAGCTAACACAGCTGCAATGTTAAAACACAAATTTACAGAGAAAGTTCGTCAGATATTGTTTCCTCTACTGCTCAAAAGAAGACTATTTGTTCCTCTGATGCTTTTGGTTTATAATAAATACCATCCTGAGATGTTCATTGAATTAGGGATAAAAAAAAATTGGGAGTCACACCTTCACCTAACTGTGTATTCACTGTAAAACCGGACAAGTTCTGGCTACTCAACAATGTTAAGGAAACCGATTACCTAAATTTTTTTGGGTTAAGAAACTTAAATAGCTGAAGTGAGCAGAACTACCTTCATATGAGTAATACAAATGCAGTTTTTTGAGTAAGGTATACTTAAATTTAACACCCCACTAAGCCATGCCTCCAATAATTTCCCAGTGTGCCTTGCCGATTGAATTGTAGAGTTACCGCCTATGACTGTTTTTGTTAGTGACAGAGACATGGTTGTTGAATTTGTTCATTTTCAGTCCTGTGGCCTTCACCAAGGGAATTCTTAGGCAAATATTATCATTATTATTGAACCATTACAAATATCATAAGGTCTTATACAGTGGCCTGAAACTCATAGTTTACAGGCCAAATCATGCATGCCTGCAAGTAGGGTTGCAAAATTCCATATACTTTCCCAAAATATTTTCCAGTAATGTTCCAACCAGGATTTCTGGAAAACCTGGGACATTTACCAGAGTTTTGCAACCCTAACTGTAAATCACATTATGCTGGTTTGCAAAGTGATGTGTAATTCCTTTTGGAATCTAGCCAGTGTTCGATTCTCCAACAGTTGGAATTTGTATTCACCCACAACCTGCATTCATAATGCCAGGGTTAAGAACAGTGGGAGGAAACTACCTAAGCATTTTAAACTGGAACAACCATTTCAGTAACGTTTGCAAAAATTCAATGATTGGAATAGTTAGAAAAAAACATTTATCTTTGTGTAGCAAAACATTTAATAAATCAATCACTCAATGTACTGTACATGCAAAAACACAGATATTAAACACTATTCCCAAAAAATCTACCTGCAGTAGAGCATGCTTAGAAAAAAGTTAATTTGTTATCATATCTCGACAATTTTAAGTAATAATGACTTTCATTTACTTTGAGTACAACTTACTAGAAGTATTTGAGTTTGCTCTTAACGTGAACCTCAACTTTTCACCCTCAACTTTTCAAACTTGCTCTTAGACAAACATTACATTCTAATCACAAATGTGTGTGTGACAGCTGACACCTACAGAAATGTAATCATTATTCATGTAGGGACTTTCTCTGTTAATCAAGATAAAGATGGAGTCTTTCCTCTGGATGTTGGGCTCCTCCAGGCCCCCGTGGTAGAGCTCCATG
Organism: Coregonus clupeaformis; assembly: GCF_020615455.1. Taxonomy (NCBI): domain Eukaryota; kingdom Metazoa; phylum Chordata; class Actinopteri; order Salmoniformes; family Salmonidae; genus Coregonus; species Coregonus clupeaformis. The sequence continues at coordinate 9,206,205 of NC_059217.1, forward strand.
CTGGATGTCCCCCCAGCAAGGCCTGGGCCATTAAAGAAAATCATCACCGTACAGAAATCATCACTGTATGATGCATTTTGCATCATATGATGCAAAACGCAGCATCATATGATGCAAAATGCATCATACGGGAGTGATTTCTGTATTTTGAAAGTTACATATCTTGAAAACATTTTGGGACTATCTCAACAATGGACTAATGAAACAAATACCAAAAGATTTTGGGTGGAGATTTCCTTTAAGTCCCCAGCCCTCAGTGCCCCATCCCTTGGCATGATTCATCAACATCCCCATGGATGGAAGCTTCATATTGGTCAGCGAGGCCAAGGCTCTCCAGTCCATACCCAGCCCCCAGTCACCCTTCCCTGGGCAGCCTGGCCTGGCATTGGGCCTCTCTCTCTTATGACAGCACCACGGTAGAGAGACTAACCATTTCCTCTCTCTCTCTAACACCCACTTTATTCAATTGATTACCATTAGTGAGTGTTCTGTCCATGTTGCTTTTTTAAATCAGAAAGAGAAATCTAATATACACGGGACAAAGCCTGCTTGCTGTACCAAAGCGAAACTTTCCTTCCTCTATCTTCTCACAAAGCTCAGTGCCAGTCCAGTGGCTGGTAGACTAGAGAGTCCCATAGAGCCAATCATATCTCTCAGCCTCTTTAAGAGCAGACATTGTGCTGCCTTGCAGGCAGATACTGCCAGTCAATTAGAAGAGGAAAAAACATGGAATGCCAGCTGATAATTGGAGGGAGTAATCCAAAGCATGCTGCTTTGAAAATATTACATTTACTAGCAGTGGCGGCTCCTGAAAAAATTCTCAGGGGGGGCAATTTTTCTGACGATTTAGGTGACCTACACACATTTTTAAAAAGATATGTCCAGCAACAACATGAAGACAGGGGCAGCATATAAGTCAATACCAGAAGCATTTATTGACTGATCTCAAAAGTGTTGGCTTACAAAAGCAAAATAAGTTATCACAGTAAAAATAATCAAGGGTGTTCTTTCACATTCCTCAACACTGCATAAACAATATGCATTTCCATAAACAAATGAAATATCAGCTGAAAATACAGCATCTTGGTATTTGTTCAGATTGCAGGATCAACAAGAGCTTTTACCACATTTTTTTGCCTCATGGTTGAATTGGAAATATGTGCACCTGAGCATAATTCACAACAAGCAAGCAGGAGCTTTTGATAGAGGCTACTGAAAACATTGATGCAAGTTATTGGTAATAAGAAATTTTTATAGACTTCCATATTCTGCCCTCTTGTATAGATTTGTGAAAATGAACAGTGATAGACATTTCGCCTGAAAACAGAATTTGAAAGTAATTTCTAGAAAAGGTAAACACAGCTATCTGTATGGCTTTGTAAAAATGAACAACCATATTCTGGCCAATTGTATAGATTTGTAAATATGAACAACCATATTCTGGCCAATTGTATAGATTTGTAAAAATGAACATGAACAGATTTTTTATTTTTTTGAATGGCAGTACCTTTCAAACATGTCTGCTTGCAGTAAGGTAGCACTCACAAGGTGGCCAGAGAAAGAGAACCTTTCTTTGGTGTGATCCAGGATGGTGTTGCAGACCTCTTCAGACAGCCTCTGCTTCTCCTCTTCTCTCAAAGCTGTTCTGGGTCTTTTGGCTCCTGTTGCTTCTTGCAGCTGCTGTTGAGAGGAGTCCCTGAAGGCAAACAGACCAATGTGTTTGTTGGCTTTGTACAGTATTGTTGTCTATGTGAATGAACCCGTGAATGAATGAACCCGTCCGGATGGCTTCAAAACATTCTATGAGGTCGTCTCGATTCTCGTAGACAGTGTTCACGACTCTGCTGTTGCTAACCTCATCATTGTGGCGGCGGACAGCTAGTGTCGTAGTAAATATATTCACTCTCCCCAAAGCAGACAATCTCAAACAGCTATCCATGTGGGTCTTTGACAGCTCATTTTTCTTAATCTTTTCTGAAAGATGGTGCATGTCGGTTACACCAGTCGCTGTCCAAGCGGTGCTGTCTGCCGTGCCGCCTTCAGGGTGAAAGAGTAGTTTCTTAGTTACGTTCATGGTATGTTACGTTACGTATGACGAAAGCGCGTAAGTGCAAGCCCTCAGAAACCCATAGAGATTGTATTGAAAGCTCTGATATTTGAAAAAAAAATATTTTACATTAGAGGCTATGAGAGACTTCTGGGTGATTTTCAACCTGACTGAAATCGCCCCAAAACGGGCGGGGACATTTGAAGCACGACTTTAGCCTGATTGGACATTTAGTGGCAGATCAAACGTCTAGATTACAACACTGAACTACTGTTGCCGTGATATAATTGATTAGAAAAAAAATCCCTTCCTTTTCCCGTTTGGCAGTGCGTCGCCCATATCGCCCTAATGAACACACCGCCCCTGTTTACTAGCACATTCCTTGGTGGAAAGCACTACATTTCTTAGATATTCATACTTAATATCACAAGCAACTTGTTGTTGTAGTCCGACTCTAAAACGTTCATTCCGACTGGGATGCGAATGCAGCGTTTTGTGGGCCACTGTATGTGGAGAGATGGGTGATGGGTATTTAATGGTCCACAGATGTTTTAAAAGACACCATCCAAAGGCCTCCTGAGTGGCACAGCGGTCTAAGGCACTGCATCGCAGCACTTGAGGTGTCACTACAGACCTGGGTTCGATCCCAGGCTGTGTCATGACTGGGAGTACCATAGGGCGGCGCACAATTGGCCCAGTGTCGTCCGGGTTAGTGGAGGGTTTAGCGACTCCTTGTGGTGGTCCGTAAAGGCTGATTTCGGTTGTCAGTTGAACAGTGTTTCCTCTGACACATTCAGCAGCTGGCTTCCGGGTTAAGCGGGTGGGTGTTAAGGAGAGCGGTTTGGCGGGTCATGTTTTGGAAGATGCATGACTTGACCTTTGCCTCTCCCTAGCCTGTTGGGGAGTTGCAGCAATGAGACAAGATTGAAATAGGGGGTAAAATAAAAAAAAATATTTTTTAAAAGGCACCATCCGAAGACACAAGACTTTGATTTATAGAAGGAAGTGAGGGCCGAGACAAAAAAAATGGAGAAACATTTTCGCTGAAGTGTCTCTGGTATTGTCCTTTCATTACGGAGACCATTATGAGTTGGGATTGGAGGAACAGTGGTGGATGTGGAGCAGCCCCATAATTCCAAAGCTTTACGACCCTGCTCTGGAGAACAGACACTCTTCTGTGTTCACTTCCTGTCCAGGCAGGAACTGCAGAGTATTCCATTCAACACACAGTGTGTGGGCGTTATTATGACTGCATTCCACATCCATGGACGAACTACAGGCATGAATATCCTACCAACAGGACATTAAAAACTGTACTATCTTATGTTTCACCGAGTCGTGGCTGAACGATGACATGAATAACATACAGCTGGCGAGTTATACACTGTATCGGCAGGATAGAACAGCAGCCTCTGGTAAGACAAGGGATGGAGGTCTATGTATATTTGTAAACAACAGCTGCTGCATGATATCTAAGGAAGTCTCGAGGTTTTGCTCGCCTGAGGTAGAGTATCTCATGATAAGCTGTAGACCACACTATCTACCAAGAGAGTTTTCATCTATATTTTTCGTAGCTGCCTATTTATCACCACAAACCGATGCTGGCACTAAGACCGCACTCAATGAACTGTATACGGCCATAAGCAAACAGGAAAACGCTCATCCAGAGGCGGCACTCCTAGTGGCCGGGAACTTTAATGCAGGGAAACTTAAATCTGTTTTATCTCATTTCTACCAGCATGTTAAATGTGCAACCAGAGGGGAAAAAACTCTAGACCACCTTTACTCCACACACAGAGACGCATACAAAGCCCTCCCTCGCCCTCCATTTGGAAAATCTGATCATAATTCTATCCTCCTGATTCCTGCTTACAAGCAAAAACTAAAGCAGGAAGCACTAGTGACTCGGTCATTACGGAAGTGGTCAGATGATGCAGATGCTAAGCTACAGGACTGTTTTGCTAGCACAGACTGGAATATGTTCCGGAATTCTTCCGATGGCATTGAGGAGTACACCACATCAGTTACTGGCTTCATCAATAAGTGCATCGATGACGTCGTCCATACAGTGACTGTACGTATATACCCCAACCAGAAGCCATGGATTACAGGCAACATCCGCACTGAGCCAAAGGGTAGAGCTGCCACTTTCAAGGAGCGGGACTCTAACGGAAGCTTATAAGAAATCCCGCTATGCCCTCCGACGAACCATCAATCAATCAATCAATTTTATTTTATATAGCCCTTCTTACATCAGCTAATATCTCGAAGTGCTGTACAGAAACCCAGCCTAAAACCCCAAACAGCTAGTAATGCAGGTGTAGAAGCACGGTGGCTAGGAAAAACTCCCTAGAAAGGCGAAAACCTAGGAAGAAACCTAGAGAGGAACCAGGCTATGAGGGGTGGCCAGTCCTCTTCTGGCTGTGCCGGGTGAAGATTATAACAGAACCATGCCAAGATGTTCAAAAATGTTCATAAGTGACAAGCATGGTCAAATAATTATCAGGAATAAATCTCAGTTGGCTTTTCATAGCCGATCATTAAGAGTTGAAAACAGCAGGTCTGGGACAGGTAGGGGTTCCATAACCGCAGGCAGAACAGTTGAAACTGGAATAGCAGCAAGGCCAGGCGGACTGGGGACAGCAAGGAGTCACCACGGCCGGTAGTCCCGACGTATGGTCCTAGGTGCTCAGGTCTCTCAGTTGGCTTTTCATAGTCGATCATTAAGAGTTGAAAACAGCAGGTCTGGGACAGGTAGGGGTTTCGTAACCGCAGGCAGAACAGTTGAAACTGGAATAGCAGCAAGGCCAGGCGGACTGGGGACAGCAAGGTGTCATCATGCCCGGTAGTCCTGACGTATGGTCCTAGGGCTCAGGTTCTCAGAGAGAAAGAGAGAACGAGAGAATTAGAGAGAGCATACTTAAATTCACACAGGACACTGGATAAGACAGGAGAAGTACTCCAGATATAACCAACTAACCCCAGCCCCCCGACACATAAACTACTGCAGCATAAATACTGGAGGCTGAGACAGGAGCGGTCCGGAGACACTGTGGCCCCATCCGAAGAAACCCCCGGACAGGGCAAAACAGGAAGGATATAACCCCACCCACTCTGCCAAAGCACAGCCCCCGCACCACTAGAGGGATATCCTCAACCACCAACTTACAATCCTGAGACAAGGCCGAGTATAGCCCACAGAGGTCTCCACCACAGCACAAACCAAGGGGGGGGCGCCAACCCAGACAGGAAGATCACGTCAGTAACTCAACCCACTCAAGTGACGCACCCCTCCCAGGGACGGCATGAAAGAGCACCAGCAAGCCAGTGACTCAGCCCCTGCAACAGGGTTAGAGGCAGAGAACCCCAGTGGAGAGGGGAACCGGCCCGGCAGAGACAGCAAGGGCTGTTCGTTGCTCCAGAGCCTTTCCGTTCACCTTCACACTCCTGGGCCAGACTACACTCAATCATATGACCTACTGAAGAGATAAGTCTTCAGTAAAGACTTAAAGGTTGAGACCGAGTCTGCGTCTCTCACATGGGTAGGCAGACTGTTCCATAAAAATGGAGATCTATAGGAGAAAGCCCTGCCTCCCGCTGTTTGCTTAGAAATTCTAGGGACAATTAGGAGGCCTGCGTCTTGTGACCGTAGCGTACGTATTGGTATGTACGGCAGGACCAACTCGGAAAGATAGGTAGGAGCAAGCCCATGTAACGCTTTATAGGTTAACAGTAAAACCTTGAAATCAGCCCTTGCCTTAACAGGAAGCCAGTGTAGGGAAGCTAGCACTGGAGTAATATGATCAAATTTCTTGGTTCTAGTCAGGATTCTAGCAGCCGTATTTAGCACTAACTGAAGTTTATTTAGTGCTTTATCCGGGTAGCCGGAAAATAGAGCATTGCAGTAGTCTAACCTAGAAGTAACAAATGCATGGATTAATTTTTCTGCATCATTTTTGGACAGAAAATTTCTGATTTTTGCAATGTTACGTAGATGGAAAAAAGCTGTCCTTGAAACAGTCTTGATATGTTCGTCAAAAGAGAGATCAGGGTCAAGAGTAACGCCGAGGTCCTTCACAGTTTTATTTGAGACGACTTCACAACCATCAAGATGAATTGTCAGATTTAACAGAAGATCTCTTTGTTTCTTGGGACCTAGAACAAGCATCTCTGTTTTGTCCGAGTTTAAAAGTAAAACGTTTTCAGCCATCCACTTCCTTATGTCTGAAACACAGGCTTCTAGCGAGGGCAATTTTGGGGCTTCACCATGTTTCATTGAAATGTACAGCTGTGTGTCATCCGCATAGCAGTGAAAGTTAACATTATGTTTTCGAATAACATCCCCAAGAGGTAAAATATATAGTGAAAACAATAGTGGTCCTAAAACGGAACCTTGAGGAACACCGAAATGTACAGTTGATTTGTCGGAGGACAGACCATTCACAGAGACAAACTGATATCTTTCCGACAGGTAAGATCTAAACCAGGCCAGAACTTGTCCGTGTAGACCAATTTGGGTTTCCAGTCTCTCCAAAAGAATGTGGTGATCGATGGTGTCAAAGGCAGCACTAAGGTCTAGTAGCACGAGGACAGATGCAGAGCCTCGGTCTGACGCCATTAAAAGGTCATTTACCACCTTCACAAGTGCAGTCTCAGTGCTATGATGGGGTCTAAAACCAGACTGAAGCATTTCGTACACATTGTTTGTCTTCAGAAAGGCAGTGAGTTGCTGCGCAACAGCTTTTTCTAAAATTTTTGAGAGGAATGGAAGATTCGATATAGGCCGATAGTTTTTTATATTTTCCGGGTCAAGGTTTGGCTTTTTCAAGAGAGGCTTTATCACTGCCACTTTTAGTGAGTTTGGTACACATCCGGTGGATAGAGAGCTGTTTATTATGTTCAACATAGGAGGGCCAAGCACAGGAAGCAGCTCCTTCAGCAGTTTAGTAGGAATAGGATCCAGTATGCAGCTTGAAGGTTTAGAGGCCATGATTATTTTCATCATTGTGTCAAGAGATATAGTACTAAAACACTTAAGTGTCTCTCCCGATCCCAGGCCCTCGCAGAGCTGTGCAGATCCAGGACAGCTAAGCCCTGGAGGAATACGCAGATTCAAAGAGGAGTCCGTAATTTGCTTTCTAATGGTCATGATCTTTTCCTCAAAGAAGTTCATGAATTTATTACTGCTGAAGTGAAAGCCATCCTCTCTTGGGGAATGCTGCTTTTTAGTTAGCTTTGCAACAGTATCAAAAAGAAATTTTGGATTATTCTTATTTTCCTCGATTAAGTTGGAAAAGTAGGATGATCGAGCAGCAGTGAGGGCTCTTCGGTACTGCACGGTACTGTCTTTCCAAGCTAATCGGAAGACTTCCAGTTTGGTGTGGCGCCATTTCCGTTCCAATTTCCTGGAAGCTTGCTTCAAAGCTCGGGTATTTTCTGTATACCAGGGAGCTAGTTTCTTATGACACATGTTTTTCGTTTTTAGGGGTGCAACTGCATCTAGGGTATTGCGCAAGGTTAAATTGAGTTCCTCAGTTAAGTGGTTAACTGATTTTTGTCCTCTGACGTCCTTGGGTAGGCAGAAGGAGTCTGGAAGGGCATCAAGGAATTTTTGTGTTGTCTGAGAATTTATAGCACGACTTTTGATGCTCCTTGGTTGGGGTCTGAGCAGATTATTTGTTGCGATTGCAAACGTAATAAAATGGTGGTCCGATAGTCCAGGATTTTGTGGAAAAACATTAAGATCTACAACATTTATTCCATGGGACAAAACTAGGTCCAGAGTATGACTGTGGCAGTGAGTAGGTCCAGAGACATGTTGGACAAAACCCACTGAGTCGATGATGGCTCCGAAAGACTTTTGGAGTGGGTCTGTGGACTTCTCCATGTGAATATTAAAATCACCAAAAATTAGAATATGATCTGCTATGACTACAAGGTCTGATAGGAATTCAGGAAACTCAGAGAGGAACGCTGTATATGGCCCAGGAGGCCTGTAAACAGTAGCTATAAAAAGTGATTGAGTAGGCTGCATAGATTTCATGACTAGAAGCTCAAAAGATGAAAACGCCATTTTTTTTTGTAAATTGAAATTTGCTATCGTAAATGTTAGCAACACCTCCGCCTTTGCGGGATGCACGGGAATATGGTCACTAGTGTAACCAGGAGGTGAGGCCTCATTTAACACAGCAAATTCATCAGGCTTAAGCCATGTTTCAGTCAGGCCAATCACATCAAGATTATGATCAGTGATTAGTTCATTGACTATGACTGCCTTTGAAGTGAGGGATCTAACATTAAGTAGCCCTATTTTGAGATGTGAGGTATCACGATCTCTTTCAATAATGGCAGGAATGGAGGAGGTCTTTATCCTAATAAGATTGCTAGGGTGAACACCGCCATGTTTAGTTTTGCCCAACCTAGGTCGAGGCACAGACACAGTCTCAATGGGTATGGCTGAGCTGACTACACTGACTATGCTATTGGCAGACTCCACTAAGCTGGCAGGTTGGCTAACAGCCTGCTGCCTGGCCTGCACCCTATTTCACTGTGGGGCTAGAGGAGTTAGAGCCCTATCTATGTTGGTAGATAAGAGGAGAGCACCCCTCCAGCTAGGATGGAGTCCGTCACTCCTCAGCAGGTCAGGCTTGGTCCTGTTTGTGGGTGAGTCCCAGAAAGAGGGCCAATTATCCACAAATGTTATCTTTTGGGAGGGGCAAAAAACAGTTTTCAACCAGCGATTGAGTGCTGAGACTCTGCTGTAGAGCTCGTCACTTCCCCTAACTGGGAGGGGGCCAGAGACAATTACTCGATGCCGACACATCTTTCTAGCTGATTTACAAGCTGAAGCTATGTTGCACTTGGTGACCTCTGACTGTTTCATCACACTGAAATTACCCTTGCCTAACGATTGCGTCTGAAGCTGGGCTTGTAGCACAGCTATTCTCGCCGTAAGGCGATCGTTCTCCTGTATATTATGAGTACAGCGACTGCAATTAGAAGACATCATGTTAATGTTACTACTTAGCTTCGGCTGTTGAAGATGTTGACGAACCATGTCCAGATAAAGCGTCCGGAGTGAAAAAGTTGAATAAGGGAAAAAAGTTGCGATGGAAAAAAGGAAAATAAAGTAAAATTGGCAGCTAAAACGCACAGGAAAATGACTCTTCTGTCTCGGGATAAAACGTCCGGGGTGAAAAAGATTAACGAAAAAAGATGAGTGAGGACAAAACTAAAAAGTTGGTAAATTTGTTGAACACAGAGATTGATTAAACGTTTATTAAAAGTAAAACGTGAATAGTTTGGCAGGTAGCCAAGTAGCAACAAACAGCACAGCAGCACGGAGACAATGCGGAAGCGAGACGGAAGTCACGTAATCAGGCAAAGAGTCAATACAGGACTAAAATTGAATCATACTAAACAGGCAAAGAGTCAATACAGGACTAAAATTGAATCATACTACACCAGCTCCGACGCTCGTCGGATGTGGTAGGGCTTGCAAACTATTACAGGGAAGCAAAGCCGCGAGCTGCCCAGTGACACAAGCCTACCAGACAAGCTAAATTACTTCTATGCTCGTTTCGAGGCAAGTAACACTGAAACATGCATGAGCGCATCAGCTGTTCTGGATGACTGTGTGATCATCCTCTCCGTAGCCGATGTGAGTAAGACCTTTAAACAGGTCAACATTCACAAGGATTAGCATATCGCCCCAACAGATTCACAGATGATGCAATCTCTATTGCTCTCCACACTGCCCTTTCACACCTGGACAAAAGGAACACCAACGTGAGAATGCTATTCATTGACTACAGCTCAGCGTTCAACACCATAGTGCCCTCAAAGCTCATCACTAAGCTAAGGACCCTGGGACTAAACATCTCCCTCCGCAACTGGATCCTGGACTTCCTGACGGGCCACCCCCCAGGTGGTAAGGGTAGGTAACAACACATCTGCCATGCTGATGCTCAACACGGGGCCCCTCGGGTGCATGCTCAGTCCCCTCCTGTACTCCCTGTTCACTCATGACTGCATGGCCAGGCACGACTCTAACACCATCATTACATTTGCCGATGACACAACAGTGGTAGACCTGATCACCGACAACGACGAGACAGCCTATAGGTAGGGAGTCAGAGACCTGGCCGTGTGGTGCCAGGACAACAACCTCTCCCTCAATGTGATCAAGACAAAGGAGATGATTGTGGACTACAGGAAAAAGAAGAGGACCGAGCATGCCCCCATTCTCATCAATGGGGCTGTAGTGGAGCAGGTTGAGAGCTTCAAGTTCCTTGGTGTCCACATCACCAACAAACTAACATGGTCCAAGCACACCAAGACAGTCGTGAAGAGGGCATGACAAAACCTATTCCCCCTAAGGAGACTGAAAAGATTTGGCATGGGTCCTCACATCCTCAAAAGGTTATACAGCTGCACCATCGAGAGCATCCTGACTAGTTGCATCACTGCCTGGTATGGCAACTGCCCGGCCTCCGACCGCAAGGCACTACAGAGGGTAGTGTGCATGGCCCAGTACATCGCTGGGGCCAAGCTTCCTGCCATCCAGGACCTCTATACCAGGCGGTGTCAGAGAAAGCCCCTAAAAATTGTCAAAAACTCCAGCCACCCTAGTCATAGACTGTTCTCTCTGCTACCGCATGGCAAGCGGTATCGGAGCGCCAAGTGTAGGTCCAAGAGGCTTCTAAACAGCTTCTACCCCCAAGCCATAAGACTCCTGAACATCTAATCAAATGGCTACCCAGACTATTTGCATTGCCCCCCACCCCTCTTTTACGCTGCTGCTACTCTCTGTTTATTATCTATGCATAGTCACTTTCATAACTCTACCTACATGTACATATTACCCCAATTACCTCAACTAGCCGGTGCCCCCGCACATTGACTCGGTTCCGGTACCCCCTGTATATAGCCTCGCTATTGTTATTTTTACTGCTGCTCTTTAATTATTTGTTACTTTTATTTCGTATTATTTTATATTGTATTTTGTTGTGTGTTTTTATTTTGTTTTAGTATTCTTTCTTAAAACTGCATTGTTGGTTAAGGGCTTGTAAGTAAGCATTTCACTGTAAGGTCTACACCTGTTGTATTCAGCGCATGTGACAAATAAGATTTGATTTGATTTGATTCACCACACAAACACTGCCCAGGAATTAATTACAAAGGTTGCCTGTAGCTAGGGTTAGGTTTAGGACTAGGGTTAGGTTTAGGACTAGGGTTAGAGTTTAGGACTAGGGTTAGGTTTAGGACTAGAGTTAGAGTTTAGGACTAGGGTTAGGTTTAGGACTAGGGTTAGAGTTTAGGACTAGGGTTAGGTTTAGGACTAGGGTTAGAGTTTAGGACTAGGGTTAGGTTGAGGACTAGGGTTAGAGTTTAGGACTAGGGTTAGAGTTTAGGACATTCCCATGTAGGAGTTCATCATGCTCTTGTGTAGATGATAACAATAAAAAGGTCCTTGAATAGACGCTTCAGGCTTGTGTTCCATGCCTGAGAGAGGATGCAAGCAGATGGTCAATGTACTAATATGAAACCCTAAACTAAACATTTTACATCATCACTGATATTATTACTGTCACATGTGCAGAGAGTTTAAGTCCTCTCTCTTTTCATAATGATCCAAAACATGCATCTAAATCATTTAACTGAGGAATACAGTAAGTCTTCTGAAATGGAGGAGCAAGAGGAAGTGTGATCAGACATGTGATACATCCAAATGTTTCCCATCCATATGTAATTTAGCAATTAGCCACTTACCCCAGCACAGAGCTATATCTGTGATTATGATTATACATTGAGGGTGATGTACTGTGTTTAACAACCAGTTGGTTATCTGGCAATTACATTCTACAGAGGGTGATGGAGATAGACTGACCTCACACCTTAATTTCACGCCTCTGTGAGAATTTCAAAGCTAGATCAGATCCATGAGTTTGTGTCCGTACACACCACACACATACAGACCCACAGACACACACACACATACCCACACACAGACGCAAACACCCTCTTATTTGATTATAATCATTATGTTTCAACGGCTAAACAACCCGGCCAAGTCATGCATCTGTTTGTGTCAAGAAGAGTGTGTGTGTGTGTGTTTATGTGCATGTCTATGTGCATGTTTATGTGTGTGGGGTTGATGCTTCTAAGCTGTGACTTAATAGAACCACTTCACGATTCCAAGAGAAACACTTTAGTCATTTTCTCTGAAACAGCGTGTGTTTTCCTGTTGGTTGAAAGATTAATGTTACATAAATACCTTATTTAAACACTCCTTTGGATAACAAATCACCATGGTGCCATAGGAGCTATGCATTCATTTGCTGATTGGGGCCGTGCCAGAAAGGTTTGACAGATAATCTAAACATTTCACATTGGAGGAGAGATGCCAAATCTGTTGTGACAGGAATCACTATGTTTTGCCATTGTGATCTTATACACACACAGATGAAACACACACACACGCACGTGCAGGCGCACACAAACACAAAAACAATCACACACAGCACACACACAACACACACACACACACACACACCTTAGTCGATATTCTGTAGTCCCAGTCTCATCTTTCCCTCACCTCTCTTTGTCTGGAGATATTATTGCAGAGCAGACAATGAAACATTGTAGGTGTTAGAAGTAATATTACATTAAGCTTATCGAATTAGAGGAAAGATTGCTACAGAATGTCATGGGAAAACACATCTATTATGGAGCCGTATTATCAGTGAGCTTTACCCAATGTTTCAAATGCAATTTGTCTCTCATTCTTCTTCCTTTTGTATTCATTGAGCTTTTATTATCTGAACATTATAACGTTCTACAAACAATACACACAGCACACAATACATACAGCAGCACAGCATTTTAATGACTGGCTGTACTGTACTACAGTGCACACACACACACACACACACACACACACACACAAATCACAAGGCTGTACAGTTATTAAATAAGTCCAGTGTTGCTTCAGTGCAACAACAACAAGCCCCGCCCCTACTGAGGGCCAAAGGCTTATTTTGATTGGCAGCTAAGTCGGAGTTTGCCCCCCAAAAAACGTGGTCCTCCCACTACGACTGTGTGGTCCTCGCACTACGATTCAGGAAAGCATGCAGTTTATTAGGCTACATATTAAATAAGTTATGATGAACTTCACAGGGTGGAGAAAGTGCAAGGTGATGAGCTTGACGCTCCTTTCCAATAAATATCGAGGGTCATAATCTGGTGACATGATGATCGATGATTGGCTGCCGTTTGACAAATAAAAAGAATCTAGCTCTTTTGTCCATACCGCACCACCCTCTGGAGAGCCCTGCTGTTGCGGGCGGTGCAGTTGCCATACCAGGCGGTGATACAGCCCGACAGGAAACTGTACACCATACAGCTTTAAAACAACAGCCAAACACGATTTACTGTAACTGTACATGTGTTCATGTCTTACACTAAGAAAGTGTAACAGCGTCAGCACTAAGCAAAGCGAGTCCAGTCCAGTCCAGTGTTGCATAGAAGGTAGAGAGCTATGCAAACACCACAATCAAGTTCATTTGAACACTAGTTAAATGTACACCATTGCTTTGGCTGTGTAGTCTCAGACCCAGACCTGGGTTCAAATACAATTCAAAATAATTTCAAATACTTTTTTTGTGCTTGATTGAGCTTGCCTGGCGCAATGGAACCAATAGAATAGTACCAAACATGCAAATCACACCCACCTGGCACTCCAGGCAGGTGAGAGCAAACACTCAAAGAATTTGAAAGATTTCAAATAGCTTTTCAAACCAGGTTTTGTAGATATTGTAATTCCTGACAGGCCTTGTCCAGTTAGCTCTCTGTACAGTTTACCCTTGTCTATAGTCTGAGTGTCATAATAGTGTACATTTCACATTTCACGTTTCGCCCAACCGGACTAGCTTGATTTACACATAAGTGGGCTCAAATTTAGCAATAATACTGCTAATCTATGCAAACTTTCTTTAGCCTGTTGCAACTCCAAATGTCTTGCTGGTCGTGCAAAGGCGTATGGTAGAATATACTCCATAAAACATCACAAAGGGACACTTCTCCTTGCAGCCTACAAAGGATTCCAAGTTTCTGCGTCCTGCACAACTGCCTAGAATAGACTACACATAGTCCTTTTGTGGGATGAGTGAGTCAATTTGAGTGGGTGTGAATATATTAGTCCATCACAACAGAATTATCCCCTTCTCCCACCCTCCATTTCTCAATTCGTTTTATCTTCAAATATTCTTCTGATAGGTTTGTGACTGTGGTCATGTTTGGATCACTTCCGGAGCTGAATTGCCATAATAAGACAGGATGAATGGGCATCATTGAGACACTAAATAATTATACTGTGAGACCTGCGACTTCTAGAATGGAGGAACACACAGCACCCACTCAGATGAACGACATCATAAACATGTTTTGGGGGGTTTGCGGAGTCTGACAAAGAGGTTGTTAATTGTGACAGGGCATGTTGGATAGTTGAGTCATTTTCCAGGGTTATCGTTGTGGTGGGCCTTCAGACATTGTGTTGGTCCATTTAAAATAAAATCTCAACTATGGATGGGGGGAGCCTTAGAAATGAACGAGAGACCAGACTTTCACAGTGTTGTGATGTGAAGTCATATTTTCCAACAGAGTAAAGACCACTGTTTAGTATCACATACAGATACACGCACACACATCCTTTTGTGCTGCCATATTCAAATATGCATGGTTTTAAAAGAACATCACTCTGAGTCTATGGCACATAAAGGCCATCAGATTATTAAGGGACAGTACTGTGTGTATTGTAGAGAGGACCAGGCCAGCTGTCCCATAAGGCTGTGATTGTGCATCCTAACATAGGTATGTGGAAGTGGACATCAGCCAGAAGCCTAACAGACATGACTTTCATTGAGCCAAACCCAATATCCTGTCATACCATGCATTTTTCCTAGGTCAAAAAAATCTGATCAGAGCCCCCTTTATACCTGGCACTAACATGCATTCTTGGTCCTGATCTTGTCCACATTCTGATTGTGCCCACATTTTCAGATATTTTTTATTTTACTTAACCTTTATTTATCTAGGCAAGTCAGTTAAGAACAATTCTTATTTACAATGACGGCCTACCAAAAGGCAAAAGGCCTCCTGCGGGCATATGTGTCTATACATGGTATTACATTTACATTGACATTTTAGTCATTTAGCAGACACTCTTATCCAGAGCGACTTACAGGAGCAATTAGGGTTAAGTGCCTTGCTCAAGGTATTAAAATGTGTGTCTTATCCCTCCACTGTGTCTGCATTATGACCAGATTTCCTGGTCGCTCCCTGTATGCAAATTATTTGACAGATATTCTTTCAAAATAATATTCATTTATTTTAAGACACATATTGATGTCATAAGTGAATGGTGCCACCTGTCAATGATTTTAGAAGGTGGGATACACCGTCTATACATGAGATATCCAGACACAATATGTGCCTGACTACCTCCGAAGGTAGATCACAATCAGATCACAATCTGTATTTTGATCGTCTACACCTGTTGGCACAATTAAGATTTGGACACAATCAGGACAAAGGGCACATGTTAGCACCAGGTGTCAATGAGGCCTCTCTCTCTCTCTCTCTCTCTCTCTCTCTCTCTCTCTCTCTCTCTCTCTCTCTCTCTCTCTCCCTCTCCCTCTCCCTCTCCCTCTCCCTCTCCCTCTCCCTCTCCCTCTCCCTCTCCCTCTCTCTCTCTCTCTCTCTCTCTCTCTCATTGAGGAGCACCAGGAGGCAATTGGACGAAATGGAGCAACAGACCACCAACATACACACGCAAACGAACAAACACACTAATCCCTCCTCTGGCAAACACACACACACTAACCCCCCCCAAAAAACACACACACACATCGCCCCATTAGCGATGACATGTGACGCTGCGACGGGCCAAATGAAGCTCAACAATTGATGTCAGAGCCTTACAAATTAAACAAATGGGGGAGCACCATGGTGTATTAGGCACCTCAAACCCCCTGATGAACTGTCACACAGCAGAGGCAGAGGCACACGGCAGCTGAACAACAATGCCTTCCTGTGTCCAAAATGGCACCCTATACCCTGTATCGGCCCTTGTCAAAAGTAGTACACTATATAAGGAATAGTGTGCCATGCTCCCTCCATGAATAGAGCTCATTGCACAAAGACACATTACTGTCTGGCAGATCAAGAAGGCCAGGAATTAATGGGCAGAGGAAAGCTATCTATATATTGATTGCCAATGTGGAGTTTTGAGAATTAAATGAACTGTACCAATTCTCTGGATCGATTTGATTTAAGGATGGACATTTTGGTTCAATTTTGCTTCAGACTAACCGACCCTCATTAACTGGTCAACAAACTGTTATATTTTTTCCAAACAGTAAAATGACGTGACCAACAGAAAATACTAAGAATGCATCCAAGGAATATACATTTTTCATTAAGAGCTTAAGGAAAACATGCAACAATAGCTATAGGTTATTATTGAACATGCAACTGCTGTAATGAAGCAGCTCATAAAACAAAACAAAATAACATGTCAAAATGCAATTCGCGGGAAAACACTGTTCTAAACAGCGCACCTAATGCGAGCGGTTCCATTTGTGACAAAGATTGAAATCTACGGGGGAATCTAATAGCAACAACTAGGATGGGTTGCTAATATGGGTAGGATTGTGCCTTTGGCTTCTGGAAAGCCAAAGAAAGTTCATATGAAAACCAATAGAACAGGAGAGAAATGCTTGTTAATTTCTTTATAAAAGAATTGCCTTCACATTTCTATGGTTGGATTTTGACTACTTAGAAGCAAGATAAGACATTCCTCATTATTTAAAGTAAAGTAAAACGTTCAGATTTCAAACAACTATACTGCCTCAAGCTCACATTGTAAAGTGTTGGGTGACGTGCTGCCTACCGCTGAGTATAGCTTATGCACACAAATGGCGAATGGGAGGCATACTTTAATTACAAGTTGAGATTGAGAAATAAAAATAGTAGCTATTTTTAATTGTAGCCATTAAAACAGTTTTTAAGACATGATTGCATTTAGAAATCTTATTTGTTGCACAAACTGGGCCTATAAAATCGCGTGTCACTCCAGTACCAGTTTTCCGATGAGCTGCTTCCGCGCTGTCTGACAGGTGATAGGCCATTCCACTCCTCAAACCCTCTGTATGCTGTGCGCATGTCATAAATAAGATACAGTGGGGAGAACAAGTATTTTGCAGGTTTTCCTACTTACAAAGCATGTAGAGGTCTGTAATTATTTTCATAGGTACACTTCAACTGTGAGAGACGGAATCTAAAAAAAATAAACAAATTCCAGAAAATCACATTGTATGATTTTTAAGTAATTCATTAGCATTTTATTGGATTACATAAGTAATTGATCACCTACCAACCAGTAAGAATTCCGGCTCTCACAGACCTGTTAGTTTTTCTTTAAGAAGCCCTCCTGTTCTCCACTCATGACCTGTATTAACTGCACCTGTTTGAACTCGTTACCTGTATAAAAGACACCTGTCCACACACTCAATCAAACAGACTCCAACCTCTCCACAATGGCCAAGACCAGAGAGCTGTGTAAGGACATCAGGGTTAAAATTGTAGACCTGCACAAGGCTGGGATGGGCTACAGGACAATAGGCAAGCAGCTTGGTGAGAAGGCAACAACTGCTGGCGCAATTATTAGAAAATGGAAGAAGTTCAAGATGACGGTCAATCACCCTCGGTCTGGGGCTCCATGCAAGATCTCACCTCGTGGGGCATCAATGATCATGAGGAAGGTGAGGGATCAGCCCAGAACTACATGGCAGGACCTGGTCAATGACCTGAAGAGAGCTGGGACCACAGTCTCAAAGAAAACCATTAGTAACACACTACGCCGTCATGGATTAAAATCCTGCAGCGCACGCAAGGTCCCCCTGCTCAAGCCAGCGCATGTCCAGGCCCGTCTAAAGTTTGCCAATGACCATCTGGATGATCCAGAGGAGGAATGGGAGAAGGTCATGTGGTCTGATGAGACAAAAATATAGCTTTTTGGTCTAAACTCCACTTGCCATGTTTGGAGAAAGAAGAAGGATGAGTACAACCCCAAGAACACCATCCCAACCGTGAAGCATGGAGGTGGAAACATCATTCTTTGGGGATGCTTTTCTGCAAAGGGGACAGGATGACTGCACCGTATTGAGGGGAGGATGGATGGGGCCATTGAAGATGGGTCGTGGCTGGGTCTTCCGGCATGACAACGACCCGAAACACACAGCCAGGGCAACCAAAGAGTGGCTCCGTAAGAAGCATCTCAAGGTCCTGGAGTGTCCTAGCCAGTCTCCAGACCTGAACCCAATAGAAAATCTTTGGAGGGAGCTGAAAGTCCGTATTGCCCAGCGACAGCCCCGAAACCTGAAGGTTCTGGAGAAGGTCTGTATGGAGGAGTGGGCCAAAATCCCTGCTGCAGTGTGTGCAAACCTGGTCGAGACCTACAGGAAACGTATGATCTCTGTAATTGCAAACAAAGGTTTCTGTACCAAATATTAAGTTCTGCTTTTCTGATGTATCAAATACTTATGTCATGCAATAAAATACAAATGAATTACTTAAAAATCATACAATGTGATTTTCTGGATTTTTGTTTGTTTTAGATTCCGTTTCTCACAGTTTAAGTGTACCTATGATAAAAATTACAGACCTCTACATGCTTTGTAAGTAGGAAAACCTGCAAAATCGGCAGTGTATCAAATACTTGTTCTCCCCACTGTACATGGCGACTAACAAAAACACACGCCAATTTAATTCCACAAATGTACCTATAGACCGATAACATGACTGGTCAAATGTATTTTCAACGCTATCTGTAATCGTTAACATCCCTAATTTTATTGATAAATCATTCTGTTATGGTTGCTGTTTCTGCCATTGAAGTGGTTCATTCTGAGCCCAGCTCGGGAAGCTAACTCATGTCTTCAAATCTCAGGTAAGGTTAGTCATTTCGCGAGCATGGTTCACTGACTGAACCACCTCCGTTACACTGGTGACATTGATCCTGTCTCAGTGCCTAGGGGTAGGAAACATGGGAGGGCTCCAGGTGTCACAGCCAATCAATGTGTCAGAACTGAGGGCTCAGTCAACCATGCTGTCTACCTGTGTCGTCATGCACCACACACACACACACACACACACACACACACACACACACACACACACACACACACACACACACACACACACACACACACACACACACACACACACACACACACACACACACACACACACACACACAGAGAGACCAGGGCTGAGAGAGGGAGCTGGAACGGCCTGGGTGAGAATCCATGTCTTTGAGTGTTGGCAATCCATTTGCAAACACATTGTCCATCGACGGGCTGGCTGAGAGGTGAAACGTCCTGGGAGCAAGAGAAGATGAGTCCCGCAGCCAGGGGCTTTATACGATTCACAGCACCTGCACACACGCTATGCCAGACACAATCACATCCAATCAGACTCTCAATATCACACACACACACACACACTCTGACGCACACACACAAAGGGACATAGAAAATACACACCTAGACAAAATCAGACCACTCACACAAGGGTGCATGTTTGCACTGCAAGCTCTTTCAAATCTCCACATCCAAGCTACACACACAGACGCTGCTATGTGGAAGGTCCATTTTGTTTTTAATAACTCCAACCCTTTGCAAATAGACCTGATGTGTTATTGGGCAGATATAGGTGTACCATCTCTTGTTTTGCTTTCTGAAAACATGGTATAATAGGTGTGGAATTGTGTTGGGAATAAATGCATTACATCCCTGGTATGAGAAATCCTTCATCACAACCCTATCCCGAGCCTGCCTGTGTTTGTCTGTTTCTCTCTGAATGTGTGTGTGGTGAAGAAATGGGAAAGAGATGGAATATCTAAAAGGGGTTAAGTGCCGGGGTTACCCATCCAAGGAGCATTATATGAAGGCTCTCACTTTGATGGACACCAGCACCGGGCTCCCTGATGTCCCAAAATATTAGGTTTCTCTTCTAATAATGTTGGAAATATTGCCTACTGTCATGATTAATCTGGGCGGATGCTGTAGCTGATTGCAGGCGACGCGGTCACAGCACAGTGGCTGTGTTAGTTTCCACACTCCGTCAGCTTCACTCCACACACACCACGCTGCCAGTAGCAGCCCTGATAGCAGCTCCACAGCACACTAACTAAAGGTGACAGCGAAGAAGGAAACCTTTATTCTAATTCAAACAACAAAAGACCAAATAGTAAAACATAGGCTTTGTACGTGCCTAACTTTTTCACCCATTTTTCTTCGTTTCCCCCCCCCCTCTTTTCACGTCTTTTCTCCCACTCCTTCAGTCAATGTAGATTGTGTGAACAGCTTGCTTGCTTGTATCAGTAGAGGGAGGCAATAAGACACAGTGCTTAGAGAAGAAAGGAAAGGCAAAGGGGGATACCTCAGTTGTATCAGTTGTACAACTGAATGCATTCAACTGAAATCAGGGAGAGAGAGAGAGGGAGAAAGAAAGAAAGAAAGAAAGAAAGAAAGAAAGAAAGAAAGAAAGAAAGAAAGAAAGAAAGAAAGAAAGAAAGAAAGAAAGAAAGAAAGAAAGAAAGAAAGAAAGAAAGAAAGAAAGAAAGAAAGAAAGAAAGAAAGAAAGAAAGAAAGAAAGAACGACAGAACGAAAGAACGAAAGAAAGAAAGGAGAGAGAAAAAGAGTGGAGGTATTAGCAGATGTGGAGGAAGGTGCTAAAACATTTGTCAAATAAAAGGTTTGAATTCGCCCAGTTAGAAGCCCCACTTTCCCTAGCAGGAACAAGACCCCCTTTCTTCTGAGGAGTGAAAAACAACTATAGCCCTTCTCATAATCTAATCTGTATGTCCAAATGGAGCAGCGGCTCCGACGTTCGGACATTCTTTGCATTGGCCATGGTCAGAACGCACTGTTTGGCCAAACAATGGCAACATTGATTTTAGCCACGCTGAGAATTTGGGTTGAGTTGTGAAAACTGGACGATGAAGGAAATGCTGATTTTCGCCATTCCCATGAGGGGGAGGGGGGAGGCGCGTCATCCCTCCCCTGACAATAGCCAGTAGCCTCCCAAACCCCTGACCTCTGACCTTTGATCTCAGCCTTGATTCAATCATCTCTAGTCATCTCCAGCCCAGCCGTCATTACCCCATCATCATCAGCATCCTCTCTCCCAGGACATTCATGCATGCAGATTTTTCCATGCCATGACAGCGTGGAAAGTCCCCCCCCCAACTCAAAACATTCACTTCCTGTCCCTCTGTTGTCTTGTCTGACTACGCCGCCACAATCAGTGCTGATATAATTTGCACTGTTGTCTCGGCTACAATCGTACCCTTGTTTACCACACAGCGTTTACAGCCAGACTCAGAGCCGGTGTTTGGGGGAAACTGATGCTACATTGATGTCTGGTTGCCATGGGGCTGAGTTGCCGCGGCATAAAGTCATGACCTTCCTGTTTAGCAGCATAGTAACTTATTGAGTTAATACAAATTACCCTGATGCTCTATCTACCCAATTTAGCTGCTGCTTAGTGGGCAGGGGTCAAACTAGCCTTTTCATGGGAAAGCTTTTGAAGTCACTGCTAGCTGCTACCACTGTGAGACTTTAGCACTGAGGAGGACCCATGGAGGGGGAGGGAATGTAGGGGGGGTCTGTAGGACAATGGCCCACCTCAGAAGGAGCCTGAGTCTTGGGGGTAACTTCAAAAGAGCCCCTGGTGTCAAAGTGCTTTTGTGGCTGGAGCTGGACACGGCTTTCCCCTGTATATAAATGTTTTATTAGAGGAAACACCTCCAGATCTAAGTGAATCTGAACAACCCAGTGATGGTCATTTTGTGTGTCCACACATGAATATTCAATTACATTGAAATTAATGTGTTTTCAGGTGGTGTACAGTGCAATGTCCCTTAAAATAGTTTTCTTAAATTTCAAATGATCCAGGTTCTTCCACGATGTGTCCCACATTTTGAGATAATATATGCAGTTTTGTATTAATATTATAGGCATTATTTTATAGGCAACCTTAAAGACACCCTAGAGCAATTTTTTAACATTTACTCTTGAAAAGCAATAGATCCCAAGTATAATTTTTGAGTGGCAACCCACAGGTAAATACAAAATGAATATTAAATTATAAGAATTTGTATACTGTACTGGGAACACTGATATACACACATAGATAAACTCACAAATACACTATACACATATGAAAACACACACATCAACACATGCAACTACACATCTGTTTAAAAACCTCTCTAAATTTGAAGGTTGGATCGTGATCAAACATGAAAGTTAATCCAGGGCCATAATAATTGTACAAATACACAAAATCTATTAATATAAAAAATATAAAAACTTAATCACTTGCCACATGTTCACAGCCTAGACACGACATATAATATTCAGAATCACATCGTCAGACAAATATAATGATTTACTAATGCTATGCATAATTTATTGATAATCAGTCTTATTGCCAGCAAGCCCTGGTTGGTTCTCTCTCTGAGAGAGGCTACTCCAGTGTTGTCCCAGGCAGTAAGATAGATGTGTGAGAACCCCTATGAGAGCCAGATGGTACGTTCCCAACAATAAGGTTTGGGCTTCCTTTGGAAAATCATAATCTTCCTGTGTGACACTAATGCATCATCATTCTCAACCCTTTATGAAATCAAACCCCAAATAACGCTATCAGAAATATGATATTTCCTTTCACTCTTAAGTAATATCCTTTCATCTTATTTGATTTAATCATCCTGTCTAGATGAAATGCTCTTACAATCAATGTCCCAAAGTCTAAATTTAAACTTAAATATATTTTGTTGACTGCCAACAAAAGCTTCCATCTCTTACAACATCAAGACTACTATATATCTGATGCACAGAGTAAAACAGTTAGGTAACAAACTAGCCAGCATTTAAGTCTTTGTATGCAGAGGAGAGAAATAAACGACCAATCGTTCCAATCGTTCCTAATCGGTTTCTTCGTGCAAGTGTGGCATATAAGCTCAGGCATTTCTAATGACAAGTCTACCACCACTCACACATCAAAACGCACTAATTCACTCATGTTTGCCCACTTTAACGTCGAAAACAAAGAAGGGAAATAATGCATTGACAATCAAATCAAGTTTTATTTGTCTCATGCTTCGTAAACAACAAGCGTAGACTCACATTGAAATGCTTACTTATGAGCCCTTCTGAATAATGCCGATATATATATATATATATTTTTATAGTTGAACAAAATAGAAACAATTTAAAAATAATGACACAAGGAATAAATACACAATGAGTAATGATAACTTGGCTATCTCCACGGGGTACCAGTACCGAGTCAATGTGCAAGGGTACGAGGTAATTGAGGTACATATGCAGTGCTTTCGGAAAGTATTCAGACCCCTTGACTTTTTCCACATTTACATTTTACATTTTAGTCATTTAGCAGACGCTCTTATCCAGAGCGACTTACATGAGCAATTAGGGTTAAGTGCCTTGCTCAAGGGCACATCGGCAGATTGTTCACCTAGTCGGCTCGGGGATTAGAACCAGCGACCTTTCGGTTACTGGCACAACCACATTTTGTTATGTTACAGCCTTATTCTACAATTGATTAAAAAAGAATAATAATCCTCAGCAATTTACACACAATACCCCTTAATGACAAATTGAAAACAGCTTTTTATAAATGTTTGTAAATTTATTACAAAGAAAAAACTGAAAAACATTATTTACATAAGTATTCAGACCCTTTGCTATGACACTCGAAATTGAGCTCAGGTGCATCCTGTTTCCATTGATCATCATTGAGATGTTTCTATAACTTGATTGGAGATCACATGTGGTAAATTCAATTGATTGGACATGATTTGGTAAGGCACACACCTGTCTATATACAGCGGCTTGCGAAAGTATTCACCCCCCTTGGCATTTTTCCTATTTTGTTGCATTACAACCTGAAATTAAAATTGATTTTTGGGGGGTTTGTATCATTTGATTTACACAACATGCCTACCACTTTGAAGATGCAAAGACAAAAAACTTGAGCGTGCATAACTATTCACCCCCCCAAAGTCAATACTTTGTAGAGCCACCTTTTGCAGCAATTACAGCTGCAAGTCTCTTGGGGTATGTCTCTATAAGCTTGGCACATCTAGCCACTGGGATTCAAGGCAAAACTGCTCCAGCTCCTTCAAGTTGGATGGGTTCCGCTGGTGTACAGCAATCTTTAAGTCATACCACAGATTCTCAATTGAATTGAGGTCTGGGCTTTGACTAGGCCATTCCAAGACATTGAAATGTTTCCCCTTAAACCACTCGAGTGTTGCTTTAGCAGTATGCTTAGGGTCATTGTCCTGCTGGAAGGTGAACCTCCGTCCCAGTCTCAAATCTCTGGATTACTGAAGTAGGTTTCCCTCAAGAATGTCCCTGTATTTAGCGCCAAATATCATTCCTTCAATTCTGACCAGTTTCCCAGTCCCTGCCGATGAAAAACATCCCCACAGCATGATGCTGTCACCACCATGCTTCACTGTGGGATGGTGTTCTCGGGGTGATGAGAGGTGTTGGGTTTGCGCCAAACATAGCGTTTTCCTTGATGGCTAAAAACTCAATTTTTGTCTCATCTGACCAGAGTACCTTCTTCAATATTTTTGGGGAGTCTCCCACATGCCTTTTGGCCAACACCAAATGTGTTGGCTTATTTTTTTCTTCAAGCAATGGCTTTTTTCAGGCCACTCTTCCGTAAAGCCCAGCTCTGTGGAGTGTACGGCTTAAAGTGGTCCTATGGACAGATACTCCAATCTCTGCTGTGGAGCTTTGCAGCTCCTTCAGGGTTATCTTTGGTCTCTTTGTTGCCTCTCTGATTAATGCCCTCCTTGCCTGGTCTGTGAGTTTTGGTGGGCGGCCCTCTCTTGGCAGGTTTGTTGTGGTGCCATATTCTTTCAATATTTTAATAATGGTTTAATGGTGCTCCGTGGGATGTTAAAGGTTTTGGATATTTATTTATAACCCAACCCTGATCTGTACTTCTCCACAACTTTGTCCCTGACCTGTTTGGAGAGCTCCTTGGTCTTCATGGTGCCGCTTGCTTGGTGGTGGCCCTTGCTTAGAGGTGTTGCAGACTCAGAACAGGTGTATATATACTGAGATCATGTGATAGATCATGTGACACTTAGATTGCACACAGGTGGACTTTATTCAACTAATTATGTGACTTCTGAAGGTAATTGGTTGCACCAGATCTTATTTAGGGGCTTCATAGCACGCATTATTTATTTTTTAGAATTTTTTGAAACAAGTTATTTTTTTCATTCCACTTCACCAATTTGGACTACTTTGTGTATGTCCATTACAACAAAATAGGAAAAATGCCAAGGGGGATGAATACTTTTGCAAGGCACTGTAAGGTCCCACAGTTGACAGTGCATGTCAGAGCAAAAAGCAAGCCATGAGGTCGAAGAAATTGTCCGTAGAGCTCCGAGACAGGATTGTGTCGAGGCACAGATCCGGGGAAGGGTACCAAAAAATTTCTGCAGCATTGAAGGTCCCCAAGAACACAGTGGCCTCCATCATTCTTAAATGGAAGAAGTTTGGAACCACAAAGACTCTTCCTAGATCTGGCCGCCCGGCCAAACTGAGCAATCGGGGGACTTGGTCAGGGAGGTGACCAAGAACCCAATGGTCACTCTGACAGAGCTCTCGAGTTCCTCTGTGGAGATGGGAGAACCTACCTGAAGGACAACCATCTCTGCAGCACTCCACCAATCAGGCCTTTATCGTAGAGTGGCCAGACGAAAGCCACTCCTCAGTAAAAGGCACATGACAGCCCGCTTGGAGTTTGCCAAAAGGAACCCAAAGGACTCTCAGACCATGAGAAACAAGATTCTCTGGTCTGATGAAACCAAGATTGAACCCTTTGGCCTGAATGCCAAGTGTCACGTGTGGAGGAAACCTGGCACCATCCCTAAGCATGTTGGTGCCAGCATCATGCTGTGGGGATGTTTCTCAGAGGCAGGGACTGGGAGACTAGTCAGGATCGAGGGAAAGATGAACAAAGCAAAATACAGAGATCCTTGATGAAAACCTGCTCCAGAGCGCTCAGGACCTCAGACTGGGGCTAAGGTTCACCTTCCAACAGGACAACGACCCTAAGCACACAGCCAAGACAACGCAGGAGTGGCTTCGGGACAAGTCTCTGAACATCCTTGAGTGGCCCAGCCAGAGCCCGGACTTAAACCTGATCGAACATCTCTGGAAAGACCTGAAAATAGCTGTGCAGCAATGCTCCCCATCCAACCTGACAGAGCTTGAGAGGATCTGCAGAGACGAATGGGAGAAACTCCCCAAATACAGTTGTGCCAAGCTTGTAGCGTCATACCCAATAAGACTCGAGGCTGTAATCACTGCCATAGGTGCTTCAACAAAGTACTGAGTAAAGGGTCTGAATACTTTGCTTTGTCATGATGGGGTATTGTGTGTAGATTGATGAGGGAAAAAAAACAATTTAATCAATTTTAGAATAAGGTTGTAACCTAACAAAATGTGGACAAAGTCAAGGGGTCTGAATACTTTCCAAAGGCACTGTAAGTAGGAATAAAGTGACTAGGCAACGGGATAGATCATCAACAGTAACAGCAGCGTATGTGATGAGTGAAAAGAGATTATTGCAAAAAGGGTCAATGCAGATATTCCGGGTAGCTATTGGTTAACTATTTAACTAATAGGGGATGTTCATATTTTATGCAGATGATACTGTTCTTTATTCAAGTGGTAGTAGTTTATCTATAGCTTTGAAAATGCCCAAAGAGCATTTAACATCATACAACAGAATCTGTATGATTTGAAGATGGTTCTGAATTCGGGTAAAACAAAATGCATGGCATTTTCAAATGCCAGGCATGTTACTAATTATGTCATTGCTACATTGGATGGATATACTGTAGAGCAAGTCAAAGTGTACAAATATTTGGGAGTGTGGGTGGATGACAAGCTGAGCTTCACTGTTCATGTGGAGAACTTGATAAGGAAGCTCAAGCTGCGAATACGTTTTTATTACCGGCATAAGGCTTGTTTTTCTCTGGAGGCCAGGAAGGAGCTGGAACAATGAACATTACTGGTGGCTTAAGATTTTAGTGATGTTATATATATATGCAACCTCAACCACTGAGAGCACTTGATTCAGTATATCATGCGGCCCTCAGGTTCATTACCAATCAAAAACGTCTAACACATCATTGTGATCTCTACAGCGCCATTGGCTAGTCGTCATTCACCTTGCGTAGACTTAAACACTGGTATAACCTGATTTACAAGGCCATTTTGGGTAAAATGCCACTTTATCTCTGTTCTTTTTTAATCAGGTCAGTAAATAAATATCAATTACGGTCCCATTCTCATTTGCTTTTAACAGTACCAAGAATTAGAACAGGTCATGGTAGAAATAGTTTTAGTTACTCAGCTCCATGGTCCTGGAATTTTCTCCAGAACATTTTAAAATGTGATGATCTTGTCACGTTGGTGGAGTTTAAACACTAGGTCGATGTAAATATCATAGAAGAGTGTAATTGTCTTTAGGACAGCTGTTTTTTTAGTTATGATATTTGTGTTTCTTTACGTAATATGTAATTGTTGTACTGTATGTGTGTCTATAGTTTTGTTCAATGTTGTGTTCGTGTCAAATTAATTACTTAAAAATCATACAATGTGATTTGCTGCATTTTTGTTTTAGATTCCGTCTCTCACAGTTGAAGTGTACCTATGATAAAAATTATAGACCTCTACATGCTTTGTAAGTAGGAAAACCTGCAAAATCGGCAGTGTATCAAATACTTGTTCTCCCCACTGTAGGTATTACAGACTGGGTCAGGGAGAGGTTGAAAATGTCAGTGAAGACACTTGCCAGCTGGTCAGCGCATGCTGTGAGTACGCTTCCTGGTAATCCATCTGGCCCTGCGGCCTTGTGAATGTTAACCTGTTTAAAGGTGTTACATCGGCTACGGAGAGCGTGATCACACAGTCATCCGGAACAGCTGGTGCTCTCATGCATAGTTCAGGGATGCTAGCCTCGAAGCGTGCATATAAGGTTTTTAGCTCATATTGGTAGGTTTCCCTTTGTAATCCGTGATAGTTTGCAAGCCCTGCCACATCCGACGAGCATCAGAACAAGTGTAGTAGGATTCGATCTTGGTCCTGTATTGATACTTTGCCTATTTGATGGTTCATAGGAGGGCGTAGCAGGATTTCTTATAAGCTTCCGGATTAGAGTCCCACTCATTGAAAGCGGCAGCTCTACCCTTTAGCTCAGTGCGGAGGTTGCCATTAATCCATGGCTTCTGGTTGGGATATGTACGTACGGTCACTGTGGGGACGACGTCGTCGATGCACTTATTAATGAAGCCGGTGACTGATGTGGTAAATTCCTCAATGGGTCTGTAAGGGATTATCCAATGTGTTCCCTGTTTGACGTGTGCCTGCAATCAATGACAGCCCTCTCTTTCCCAACCTCCTTTCAGGACCTCCTGTGAATCCCGGAACGTATTCCAGCCTGTGCTAGTGAAACAGTCCTGTAGCTTAGCATCCACTTCATTGGACCACTTCCGTATTGAGCGTGTCTCTGGTACTTCCTGTTTGAGTTTTTGCTTGTAAGCAGGAATCAGGAGGATAATTATTGTCAGATTTGCCTAATGGAGGGCGAGGGAGAGCTTTGTATGCGTCTCTGTGTGTGGAGTACTACCGATCGCCTTTAAACGTATTTTAATTGATAACGTCGAGGGAGTGTTGAACTTTAAATAGACATTCTAATTATCGGCTTTAAGAAGCAGGGTCTTTTTGGGAAATGTTATGGCATTTGGAAAGGGAATTAATGGCTGAGCGAGGCGCCCGCCACCCTGCAGCTAAATGACATTAAAGAGATAGGGAGAGGAGTGGTGGAGCTGAAGGCAGGGAGCAAACCCACTAGTCACTGGAGCCAGCCCAGCCGGGAAGCCCACAGCCCAGCCGGGAAGCCCACAGCCCAGGGCACACTGTGGGGTGATAACGGGGGGAGGTAGGGGAGGTGGGGGATCAAATGACCTAAACATAGACGTACGGAGGGATGTACAGACGGACAGATACCCGTGTTAAAACCCTACTGGTGAAATGTAGCTGTGATACAGAAACCAGCATTAAAGACATTTTCTTTACATGACAAGTAGGTGAGAGTGGGGTAAGTTGAGCCGAAGGGGTTAGTTAAGCCACCCTTGTTTCTAGGAAACCATACACAAAATTAATAATTTGACCAAATATTTAGGAAGAGGTCATCATCCGTGGAGGAAGAAACCACATGGAAAAAGTGGTAAGCTAGTTAAGTCCAATTAATATATTGTGTTAGAGGTTTCATGATGCTTGTATCTAAGTAGATAAATAGATCATTTTAAGATGGTTCTATACATCAGTTTGGTTCTCTATAAGCTTCATTATGAGGTCCTAAACCTAGCATGAAAGTGCATCCTTGTAGCTGTGTGGTCTAATATAGTCAAATGTTTTGCCTTGAGGTAAGTTGAGCCAATGGCAAGTTGAGAAAATTGAAGTGTTTTCTTCCCAAGCATAATTCAAGGCATTATCACTGGGATATGAGGTAGTAACAGGGCCTGACCTATGTTAAAGGTATTTTACAAAGTGTTTGTTATGTGTTAAGTCTGTGTTCAAATATGCTTTAAATTATCAAAAGACAAAAAAGCAATTGTGATTGTTTTGAATTGTGTTTGGGAAATAAAGATAGATATGGTTTTAAAAAGGTAGTGGTAATATTTTATTCAGTACAGAAATGTGTAGGCGGCTTAACCTAACCTGACCACTTTTTAAGGACAAGCTATGTTTTCAAAACTGTATATATCCTGAAATACATGTAGATATCTTTGTTAGAAAAAATAATATATTTTCCTTGACGGAGTGATGCTGAATGTAAAAAATTGTTAAACTTACCCCACTCTCCCCTACACAAGACTCAACTAGTGGCACTCTGTAGTAGTCCATCCATACCTGCCTAGCATGAGCTGTCTAGCCACTTCTAATGAAGTCCTAATAGGGGTCTTAAGCCCCATAGGTCTGTCTAATTAATCCAAACCCCATCTCAGTGGCCTCCAGTCGGCACGCTGGGTGTTCCAGACGGTGTCCCCTGGCCCATGCAGGCAGCCCTTCTGGTTCCCCCTGGATCATGTGGCTCCCCCAGGGGCCCCTCCAGCCCTGTTCAGGGGGCCCCTGGGAGCTCCAGCCTGGAGGCCTGATAGGTCATGAGTTAGGGCAGACTGGAGGGGGTGCGTTACACATTGGCCCAGGGGTGCGTTACATGCTGCA
Organism: Coregonus clupeaformis; assembly: GCF_020615455.1. NCBI lineage: Eukaryota > Metazoa > Chordata > Actinopteri > Salmoniformes > Salmonidae > Coregonus > Coregonus clupeaformis. Next base: position 9,236,665 of record NC_059217.1, read on the forward strand.
GGCTGGCAGGGCTCAGGCCAGGCCTGGGGGTGGGGTGCGTTACACACTCTAACAGGGGTATCCCGGGGGGGGGGAGAGAAAGAAAGGACAGGGGGGTAAATGAAGCCCTCATCACCTCAGGGAGGATGAACATTGAGGTTACTGTTTTACTATCTGGGTCTCTACCCTCAGAACAGGATGTCTCACAACCAGGTTAGGACCTGTGGAGAATGAATCCATTACCTGGGGCTCTGTAGAGAATGAATGAGAGGATGAGAGGAGGTTAAGCCCTGTGTAGTATTATGAAGCTATAACCTGAGGCTGTGAGGGTGAAAGGAGGAGCGGATGGACCTGGGGAGGGTGAGAGACGAGGCTGTCACACACAGAGAAGAGATCAGTCATCAGTAGTCCAGTCAGGATCAGCAGAGGTCTATTAATCTATGACCGTCATTAAGGAACTAAATGAGAGGAGACTTGGTTAAAGTAGGTGTGTGTGGCTGGGGGTGGGGGTTGAGGTGTGTGTAGGAGAGAAAAAGACAGACACACAGACAGAGTCACATACAGTATCTGTACCTTGTTGGCCCTATTGTGTATCAAGTCTCCCAGCTGAGTGTCTGTCTGTCTCTCTGTCTATCGTTAGCTCTGCTGTTGGGAGTCTGACTGACAACTGACTCACATTATCATATAAAAACGCCGCCTGTGCAGCACTGAGCGAGCATGTTTATTGCTACGCTTCGCCATACGTAAACAAAAGCCAGAGTAGTGCTTGTTCACGATGGCTCTTTAATTCACCCCAGTCCTGCCAGGGAACAGACACACGTACGCTGCATGTTTCCCCCAGCTAATTGCAACACCAGGATAAACATTATTCTCCTCTTTACGTTTCTCCATGATATGCTGGTCCCAACCAAAGCACCGCCGGGCCGTGTGAACTGGCTGTCGTGCTTTGTTGTGAAACATAAATCAATTATTTATGCCTATGAAGCTTCAAAATATTTATCCAACTCTATTGCATCCGGGATGGGAGGCCTGGCAGAAAACAAATAAGAGTTTGTATCAAAGCCGAGGGTGTGTAAACAGTGGGTCTGGAAACGCGCTCTCTCTCTCTCTGTCTGTCCGACCACCACAGGAGGTGCTGAAAGGAGGTATGAAAGAGAGGGCTGTCATTGATTGCAGGCACACATCAAACAGGGAACACATTGGATAATCCCTTACAGACCCACCAGGCCCTGTACTGTCATGAGGAGCTAGCTAGAGAGGCTTCCTACAGCAGAAGAGCTGGATCTGCTGGAGGGATCAACAGTGATGATGCTGATGGCTCAGGAATCATACTCGCTATCTTGTTAAGCGAAGAGATTATGAGGCGTGATACACTGAGAGATCAAGGAGATCAACACACAGACCTGCAAGTAAGCATTTCGTTGGACGGTGTATACCATGTGTATCCCATACATACGACTAATACAACTTGAAACACACACACACACACACACTCCCACTCCTACTCCCACACCCTCACTCAGGGCTTAAGGATCTGTTAGTATGTATGTCACACACACACCTGAGAGTGTGTGGGCGTGGGCGTGGGCGTGTGTGTGTGTGTGTGTGTGTGTGTGTGTGTGTGTGTGTGTGTGTGTGTGTGTGTGTGTGTGTGTGTGTGTGTGTGTGTGTGTGTGTGTGTGTGTGTGTGTGGAGGGGGAGGGGAGGGGGGGGAATGTTATCTTGTACCCTTCAAGTGAGCGTGTGGGATGGACGATAAGTAAAGAGACAACAGACCGAGTCTATGGGGATGAGTGTTATTGTCTTGATAATGAGCTTCCTCTAGTCTCCTCCGGTCTGTCCCACTAATCCAGGCTAACACTGGGGATCAAACCCACGCAGACTCCCCTGTCGCCAAACACACACTGACACACACACACACACACACACACACACACTGACACACAGACACACTGACACAACACACACCACCAACGCTCAGACCTCCCTGTCCCCACACACACACCGACACACACACACACACACCACACACACACACACCACACACACACTCTCATATTGACACAGACACACATACTGACAGACACACATCCAAACACAGATTGCAGATCTGTATAATTGTATGATGATTGATACTGTTTTTGATACAAAAATAGGGTTTGACAAGTTTATTTTTCAGAGGGTTTATTTATCAACAATGTTGCATTTGAGAAATAACATTTGTAGAAAACTTTCAATTTCAGTGATTGTTTGCTCTTGTGTTCATGGACAGATGTCAATTTAAACATCACTTAAACTGTTTCTTCCATTCCAAATGTTGTTTAAGTGACTGAAACTTCATTTCTCATACTGCATCAACATTGCATCCCCACAGGATAAGATACCTGTATCGGCATGATATCTACAGTAAACTAGAGTTACTAAATTGTGTATGTGTCTGTATGTTCACACGCTAATGTCCCTGTGTATGCACATTGACCTGAGTGTGTGTGTGTGTGTCCCTCACCCTGTTAGTGTGTGTGGGTGTATGTCTGTCAGTGTACCTGCCTCCTGCCAGCCTACCAACCCAACACACACATAATGTCAACCGAAGGGGAACGAGATCTCCTCTCATCTCCTCTTCCTAAGTGTTTACAAATGATTTTCCCAGGACTGGGGCTGTGGGGCTGCCACACAAAGGCTGTTGGTCCCAGTGACACACCCCCTTATGGTGTTGCCATTAATAAACAAATGAGGGCTCACCCCGCGGGTCAGGGTGCTCAGCTGGCCCATTTGTGTCGGGTCACGACTGGGCTCGACAGGCCCGCCAGGACGCCCCTAACCTTGTCTTTGTGGAGAGGTGGGGGTTGGGGGAGAGAAAGAGAGAGACGGGGGGGGAGAGACAGAGGGAGGGAGAGACCCAGACCCAGACCCAGACCCAGACCCAGACCCACACACATCACATACAAAAAGGGAGGTTAGCCAGCCACAGTGTCCTCCCTCCCTCCCTCCCTCGCATGCAGCCTTAGCCTGCTGATTAGTGTGAGTGACAAAGTGGCGTGCCGAGCGCACTCAGGCCTTCATAATAAATCTATCAGGGTGTAATAGAATTCCATCAATCCTCCCTTCTCTCTCTCTCCCCCCAGGGGTCACTGTGTCGGGGATAGAGCCCCCCCCCCCCCCAGCCCCCTCCTCCAGTGGTACAACTGTTATTATTCAATTACGCTCTTTTCTTCCCAGTTAAAAGACCATGATATCATTATCACTTAATGAATATATATAATTGGATCTTGGCCGCAGCGTTTCCTCGCCTGCCTGATGAATACCATTCACTATTAATTCGCCCCGCACTCGTCTTCCCCGGACGCATTTATTATGGACTCTGAGCTGAGCTGGAGCGATATGATGGTGATGATGATGACAGAGGGAATTTGGAATTAGCTCAGTGTTCATTCGATGCTTAGTGAAACACAAAGAAAGGATCATAAATATGGAACTCTAGTCTGGGTCGAGGGTGTGAGGAGCCGTGTGTCATACCTCCAGGGTCGCTGTAAGTCTAAGATGGAGATGAAGGAGATAAGAGATATGATATGGATCACAAGTGAGATAAAAGGATAAAGAGATAGTAACATGAAAAGTTCAGAGTGGATTTTTGTTCAAAACATTTGTGACATGTGTCGCTTAACTGTGACTGCGCCCAGGTGCATCTCGTTATTGGGGGGGGGTTGCCTTATAAAATGCCAGTGTTTCCCTGTGCCAGCAGATCGCTTTTATGTGTGTGCAGGTTGGGGTGCCAGTGTGGCAGCCTGGTTGCCTAATTGTAAGTAACTTATGTTGTTAGCAAGTGTGTGCCCTTCAGCCAGGATCTGCTCTCCTTCTCCCTGCGGCACGACTCCCTCAACAATGCACTTTGTTTGTGTGCTCTTGTCTTGTTAGTATTATAAGCTAATAATTGTGCCAGAATGGTTGAATGAGCGACAGTGCCAAAGATGGTGGTATATTTGTATGCGGAGTGCTCCGATGATAATTATTATGTGTGACCATACAAATCTACTGAATCTATGAAACTGAAACGATATTAATTGTTGCTGCAGGAAATAAAAAGGCTTGAATTTGAAACTTCATTCTCTGTTTGTTATTTCCATGCTCCACCCCTGTTGGTAAATAACCTGTGTTATTATAGATTGTTGATATAGTGTTTGGTATTTATCAGAGGACCTCATCTCTATAAAAAGGTGGTGTAGTGGCTACAAACCTTCTCCTTGTCACATATTGCATCTGTGGAATGTCTCAATAATGGTTCTACAACATCTTTTTGCATTTTCTATATAAAATCTCAATTTGAATCTGTAACATACAGTGTCTCCTAATATGCTCTGATCTCGTGCTCGGGCACTATTGAGACTAAGGATAAACCATAGTCATGGCTATCAATAACCTCTCAATCTGCCACAAAACATTGAGAGGGGGATAAAGAGGGTGATGAGCACCACTAAAAACATTGATTTAGCATTCATCCACTTCATTAGAAGTGAGGCGAGGGTGGTTGGGGGGGGCGGGCGGTTTGTGAAAAGGCATGTGTTTAGCCACCCCCATTCAGGTTTTTGCCCTCTCTTTGGAAACCAAAAGCAACCTTCCCTCCCCTCCACATTGTCAGGGGTAAATGTGGCATGGCAGGGTGTGTGTGTGTGTGTGTGTGTGTGTGTGTGTGTGTGTGTGTGTGTGTGTGTGTGTGTGTGTGTGTGGTAGGGGTATGGGGGGCGGACACTGGGACACCGTCATTAATCCTGGTTAAGCAGACAGGATTGTTGGCAGAGTGTCAGATCTCCAATCCAGCTGCTCCCCCCGTGGAGACACTTCACAGAGACGTCCCTCTCCACCTCCCCCCGTCCCCCTCTACCTCGTCCCCTGTCCCTCTCTACCTACCCCCCGTCCCCCTCTACCTCCTCCCCTGTCCCCCCGTCCCTCCGTAACCTCTCCCCTCGTCGCCCCAACCCCTCAGCCCCTCTGACAGCAGCACCTTAACCCCCCTTCCCCCCACACACACCACCCCTCTCTCACTCACACACCCCACTCACATCCCCACCATACATCAGTCCAAATTAAATTTACATTAGGCCCTCCTCTATCAGAGAACCAGGCGGCGCTGGGCTGCAGAGGACTGACATCATTACTGAACACATGACCGTCATTCATTACATCCTATTATACACATGTCTCTGGATTGTACCAAAGTTCATGCATACCTAAGTGCAAGTTTGCGTTAAAAATTAAAGACTCTTTTCGGAGGACAAAGGACTTTCTGAACTGTTGACTTTGAGAGGGTCTTTATTACCCCAACCAGGATGTCTCACATCACTGGAAAGTAGACAAGGACTTCCTCCCCTTCCTCTCTTCTCTCCCCCTGCCTCACCTTGTCTCTCTCCCCTTCCAATTACCCCTGCCTCTTTCCCCTTCCCTTATCCTGTTCCTTTTTCCCGTCCTCTTTTCCACTCCTTTCTTCCCCTAATCGGGTTAGCATAGAGAGGATGAACCTAGGTATTATCACTCTTGTGTAAGAAAACACACATTTCAGCAATTCCTCTTTCAGACAAAATGTGTGTTTTGTTGCCTCTTCTCCTCTCCTCCTCCCTCCCTTTATGAGTGATATATTACTGTTGCCTCCCTTCACCGGTGGGGATATATTTGCGTTGGAGCACTCTGAAAGCAGCTGGAGTAGGAGCGGCTGCCTGGGTAAAGGCACCTGAGTGCTCAGCGCTTCCCTTTAATTGCTTCATTATCGTCCACGCTAATCCCTCTCCAATTTCCACACTCTCATTTTCAGCAGTCATTTGTCCAGGTTCCTCTCCGGCTCTCTCTCCTCTCTTTTAACACAGAGGCTTCCTCCCAAATGGCACCCTATTCCCTATATAGTGCACTACTTTTGACCAGAGCTCTATGGGCCCTGGTCAAAAGTAGTGCACTACATAGGGAATAAGATGCCATTTGAGAAGCAGCCTATTTGCTTTCCAAGGTAATGATAACAATTAATGCTCCACTCGGTTCCAATGCTTGTTTCATAAACCTGTTTTAGCCGGCTAAACAAGGAGAGGCTGATAAACAGAGTAGAGTAGAGGCACCAAGGTAGCGAGGCTCAGAGCTTCACAGCACCATTTGTCTCTGTAATTATGTTTTAATTACGGCTGTGTATGCTAATACCCTAAACATTTGCATAGAACATAACATACACAACTCCCTGCATCTCTTTATAGGAAGTGCTATAGGCATAAGGGAGGAGAGTTTCGGGTACATTGTTGTAATTAGAGTATACATGCTGTTTTATTGCATTGGGGAATAGTTCAGAATTAAAAACAAGGGCATATTTTGTGTTGTATTGCATGTTTTTTATTTTGTTAGATAATCATGTAGCAATGTTCTAACATCATGGAAAATCTCTTATTCCTTTTTCAGAATAACCAATATCAAAAACAGACATATATTGGTAAAACACAGAATACTAAGAGTGTTAGTGGTGACAAAAGAACGTGAACAAACGATCAGATTACTGACCACTTACAAATCCCCCACCACAGTGTAAAAACACTGTTACTTGTTGTTCTACCCATCGCTATGACCATGTCTGACATCATGCTGCTGTCAGCCCTCCTCGACAGCTCTGCTGCTGCTCCACTGAGGCGTTGAGACACACACATACCTTAACTACATGCCAACGAGCCATTAACATACAAATGACCTGCACTTAACCCATGATACAGATACCACCAAATGCCACCAAATGCTAAGGATCCGCCATTCATGGATAAATAACCAAATAAAGACTGATACGACACGTGCAGAGACTCCTTTAAGTGCCATTTTGGCTCAAACCAAAGACATTTAATTAATTGGCTATTATCTGATGGAGATAGGGAGATCTTGGGGAGAGGGTGGTGGTGGTGAGGATGATGGGGGGTGAAGGGGTGTAAAATGTAAAATGAGGGTTCGCCATGCAAGGGAAACCCCACTCTCACACAGGCTAATAAGACCTAAGAGTGTGGTCGGTGACACATAGCCCTACTACCTCCCTCTCTGCATTGTATGTAAGGGAGTCACTCACTCACTGCTATAATTCTATAGCATGACATATTATGTCTGTGAGTCAGTCATCCCTCACCCCAACAACACTTCTGTCACATGAGACTTCTGACCACTGTTACTGAGACTTCTGGGAACAACAACACAAATACAGTCATTGAAGCAAAACAGGGCACTTTTCAGACCAAAATATAGCTTTACGGGAAACTAGATAATTGCTGTTGTAAAGCAAGCTCTCTGGAGGACATAATCTAGAGAAAGAGTTCAGTCCTGACTCTCTATACAATATAAATGGTATTTTGCATTGTATATGTTTATGGGTTAGCCTGATCTGGATATTTAGATGTAGAATCTATTTGCACACTTACATTTAATTTCACAGCTGATTGATTATCAAATTGAATGTGGACTGGTCATATCTAGCACAAAATGCTCTCTAAGAAGTGGTGTCTTTCTTTATTTGTCTCTCTCTTTCTTTCTTTCTCGCTCTCCTTCTCTCTATCAACCTGTGGCCCTGTGGCGGTCTTGTATACGCTGTAAAAAGTGGCATGGCGCTGTTGTTCATCTGAAGTGCTTTTACTAATTGGAATGATTGAAAATTATGCTTTGGTTAGTTCAACCTATTCTATTCAATTTGTCTGAAATCAAATAACACATTTGACAGATCAATGTGATTTTTTTAATTGAATGAAAACGTTTAAATTGCTTTCAACACCTCATGCGCATGTGCATTGAATAGCGGTGGGGGCAATGTAGTGGCATCAGCCTATCAGATAAGTTGGAGGCATGGCTTATTGGGGGAGTGTTTGTTCTTTTTGCCCACCCGTGAGTGTGAATGTCATTCCAGTTAATGTGGTCTATTGTATTCGTAATTTAAACTTAATTTTGTACACTGCTAGCATCAGTAATGATACTTGCATAAGTGCATGTGATACTAAAAAGCCTGATAAGAGTTCTATGTTTAAGGTGATTTTGATAACCAAACGTGTTACAGAAGCATGTTCCTACCCTTTAAACTGCTGGAAAAACTCATATTTATGTTAAAACATCTGAAAATGGCCACAACTGACTACTACGTGTCGCCATCTTGATAGCGTGACATCACTTGAATGGTTCGTCTGATAGGCAGCCCAGATTATTTTTATTTTATTTTATTTAACCTTTATTTAACCAGGTAAGCCAGTTGAGAACAAGTTCTCATTTACAACTGCGACCTGGCCAAGATAAAGCAAAGCAGTGCGATAAAAACAACACAGAGTTACATATGGGGTAAAAGAAAACATAAAGTCAAAAATACAACAGAAAATATATATACAGTGTGTGCAAATGTAGCAAGTTATGGAGGTAAGGTAATAAATAGGCTATAGTGCAAAATAATTACAATTAGTATTAACACTGGAATGATAGATGTGCAAGAAATGATGTGCAAATAGAGATACTGGGGTGCAAATGAGCAAAAATAAATAACAATATAGGGATGAGGTAGTTGGGTGGGCTAATTTCAGATGGGCTGTGTACAGGTGCAGTGATCGGTAAGGTGCTCTGACAACTGATGCTTAAAGTTAGTGAGGGAGATAAGAGTCTCCAGCTTCAGAGATTTTTGCAATTCGTTCCAGTCATTGGCAGCAGAGAACTGGAAGGAATGGCGGCCAAAGGAGGTGTTGGCTTTGGGGATGACCAGTGAGATATACAGTGGGGAGAAGAAGGATTTGATACACTGCCGATTTTGCAGGTTTTCCTACTTACAAAGCATGTAGAGGTCTGTAATTTTTATCATAGGTACACTTCAACTGTGAGAGAAAATCACATTGTATGATTTTTAAGTAATTAATTTGCATTTTATTGCATGACATAAGTATTTGATACATCAGAAAAGCAGAACTTAATATTTGGTACAGAAACCTTTGTTTGCAATTACAGAGATCATACGTTTCCTGCAGGTCTTGACCAGGTTTGCACACACTGCAGCAGGGATTTTGGCCCACTCCTCCATACAGACCTTCTCCAGATCCTTCAGGTTTCGGGGCTGTTGCTGGGCAATATGGACTTTCAGCTCCCTCCAAAGATGTTCTATTGGGTTCAGGTCTGGAGACTGGCTAGGCCACTCCAGGACCTTGAGATGCTTCTTACGGAGCCACTCCTTAGTTGCCCTGGCTGTGTGTTTCGGGTCGTTGTCATGCTGGAAGACCTAGCCACGACCCATCTTCAATGCTCTTACTGAGGTAAAGAGGTTGTTGGCCAAGATCTCGCGATACATGGCCCCATCCATCCTCCCCTCAATACGGTGCAGTCATCCTGTCCCCTTTGCAGAAAAGCATCCCCAAAGAATGATGTTTTCACCTCCATGCTTCACGGTAGGGATGGTGTTCTTGGGGTTGTACTCATCCTTCTTCTTCCTCCAAACACGGCGAGTGGAGTTTAGACCAAAATGCTCTATTTTTGTCTCATCAGACCACATGACCTTCTCCCATTCCTCCTCTGGATCATCCAGATGGTCATTGGCAAACTTCAGACGGGCCTGGACATGCGCTGGCTTGAGCAGGGGGACATTGCATGCGCTGCAGGATTTTAATCCATGACGGCGTAGTGTGTTACTAATGGTTTTCTTTGAGACTGTGGTCCCAGCTCTCTTCAGGTCATTGACCAGGTCCTGCCGTGTAGTTCTGGGCTGATCCCTCACCTTCCTCATGATCATTGATGCCCCACGAGGTGAGATCTATGGTCCTCTGTAGCTCAACTGGTAGAGCACGGCGCTTGTAACGCCAAGGTAGTGGGTTCGATCCCCGGGACCACCCATACACAAAAATGTATGCACGCATGACTGTAAGTCGCTTTGGATAAAAGCGTCTGCTAAATGGCATATTATTATTATTATTATTATTAGATCTTGCATGGAGCCCCAGACCGAGGGTGATTGACCGTCATCCTGAACTTCTTCCATTTTCTAATAATTGCGAAACAGTTGTTGCCTTCTCACCAAGCTGCTTGCCTATTGTCCTGTCGCCCATCCCAGCCTTGTGCAGGTCTACAATTGTTGCAGCGGAGGGTGCAGAGCTGGTGGCCGGGGTAGTGGTAGCCAGGTGGAAAGCATGGCCAGCCGTAGCAAAATGCTTGTTGAAATTCTCGATTATTGTAGATTTATCGGTGGTGATAGTGTTTCCTAGCCTCAGTGCAGTGGGCAGCTGGGAGGAAGTGCTCTTATTCTCCATGGACTTTACAGTGTCCCAACAAATGTTGGGGAGTTAGTGCTACAGGATGCAAATTTCTGTTTGAAAAAGTTAGCCTTTGCTTTCCTAACTGCTTGTGTATATTGGTTCCTAACTTCCCTGAAAAGTTGCATATCGCAGGGGCTATTACAATGCATGTTAGTAGCCTAATTGAGAATGTTTTCATTTTGACAACAATAAAAACAATGTTTTTAAAAGGTTATCCTGTTAGAGACTAGCCAGCTAACATGGCATGATTGATAAATTGGAGAAAAACATTTCTACACGTTGAACAATTTTGCTAGCTAGTGATGTTAGCAGAACAGCTTGCTACATTACAGGATTTTACTATGGATTATGGATTTCATTATGGACATTGGCAGCATCATTTGGTAAATCTCACAACTAGCTGCAATTGAGTTAATAGGCGTGAACACTGTTAACAACCCTACATGTCTGTAGCTAACTCTTTCAGAAAAGACACCTAGCTAGCTAGCTTGCATTGACTAAATACCTGTTGTTCTAGCCAGCTGTTTCTAGCCGAGCTAGCTAGCTAGTCTCTCCTAGGTTTGGCACATCTGAAGTCTTTCACTGCAAACCATATTGAATAACGTTTTATGTATAGTCTAGATGATACGCTTGCAAAAGTGACTTTATTACTGTGGGCATTACCTTGCAGTTAGCTGGCTTACTAAACTTGTTTGCTGTTAGCTATCTTGCTGGCTCACTTCAGCTAACACAGTACGATCCGATGTCCATGTCAAAACTACTGTAATAATTTAACACAGACCTTGCTCGCTGTATGAACACAAAAACAACTGCAAGTGGGTTTTTGACTGGACTATGCAGGCTTATTTGACGCTAGCTACCTGTTTTGTTATTGTGGACATCATGCATTTATCTAGCTTACTAACATTAATGTCAGGTAACAGTAGAAGTGATGTCCCTGCCCATGTGAAAATCACTGTAATGTAGCTTACAGCTGAATGTGCTCAAAAACGTATGTAAGTGGATTTGTGACCAGACTATACAGGCTTGTTACTATGATTGTTAGTATTTAATTGTTTTTCCATCTCAAATTGGTAGTTTTAGCTTTTAGTTTATCTACTTCTTCATCAGAGTCTTGATTAGTAAAGTAGGCGCGTGGACGCTCTACCATTCCCATGACGTTGTTTCAAAATGGCTGCGGCGACATCTCTCTAAGCTTGTGCTAGGCGCTCGAAAACCGTATAATATTATGTTCTAAAAGCATTTTCATAACATCACGTTTAATGAGCTTACCTAACATCGACATGTACGACAATGTTGTAGGTTGATTTGAGCGTTTCATTTCCACATTAAGGTAGCCAATGCTTGGTTATTATATTTTGACTAATGTGAAAGTCTTGTGTAAAGAACATGCTTGGAAACATTATTTCAAGTTATTGAACCAACTTAATTTCTTGATTTACAGGGAATTTATTGAATTGCTTGTAACCCAATTGAAGAAATGTGAAAGTGAACTTGGAAGATTAATATTATTTTTACATGAAATATTGGTTTGTATTTGTTATTTATTAGGTATAACCAAAAGGGGAAAATAAGTTGAGTGTTAAAAGAAATAGGTTGTAACTTGAAATATAGTTTTGGTAATAATAAAATACAATTGTTGGCATTGAGTCATATATTTTGTTTCAACAAATATAATATTTTTCAATTGAGGAAACCTAACTAATTTACCTGTAACCAGTTGAAGTAATTTATTTAGGTTGATCCAAATAGTATTTTTTTTACAGTGTGGAGCCAGGTGAGAATCGCCCTCCCCAGACCACACCATCATTTATTTTTATCCTTTTCGGACAACAGCAACGCCAACATCACACAAACCACTTCCATGGGCCGTGTTAGACATTGTTAGACACTAGGATCAATATCTATTTGGTGACCTAACCCCTGTCTGGCCAAGCAGGCAGGAAATCTAACAGCATATGAATGAAGTATTTCATCTGGGCCGACGATGACCTGTGACCCCTGACCTGTCCACTGCTCGGGCCCCAGCTAGCGATCCTGAAGGCTCCTCAGGGCATCCAGCTCCATCACAGCCAGTAAACACAGGCAGGAAGTTGTTCCACACTTGTCACAATGTTGGTGACAACTGACACCTACTACCTCTCTCTCTTCTTCTTATCTGTCTCTCTGTATAATCTTTCTCTAATTCTTCTCTCTCTCTTTCTCTGTACCTCTCTGTCTTTCTCACACACTCACAAATTGTGTTGCTCTCTCTTGCTGTTTGATAGATCCCTAACCAGCTTTTTCCCTCTGTTTTACCCAGTTCAAATTGTAAATCAAATATGTTACATACTAGGGATATTCTGAATATATTAAATATATTTCAAATTACAAGCACTGTTTACTGGCATTTCCAAGTATTTCACTAACAGTAGTCTTATTTTCTCTTTCCTGATTTGTTGTGTCAAGGGAAATTGAAACACCTAGGAGGAAAAACAAACACTGAAGAAAAACCAATAATATTTTCCTCTGGGCTCATATGTCTGACATCCTGCAGTTAAAGAAAGGGGGGAAAGAAAGAAGAAGAAAAACAGAACAGGACAAATCTGGCCTGTCCTCCAATCCCTCATTTGCCCAACGCTCATCCATCCTGAGTGTACCTCTTAATTTGGTCCTGACAGGGACCGGGAAACAAGAGACCTTCACCATCGGAAACAAATGATTCTACCAAAACTCACCGCCAGCGCCAACAGTCTTCAATGCTACACAACTCAACCTCAGCCATACTCTGTTCTGTTGTCCTGTAGTTCCTGGGTGTTTCTGGTTGACCAATAGTATAACAGGTTTGATGCAGTAATGGTGGCTCTGATTGGCCTTCTGCTACAAAATATAACAGTATCAATTATGCATAATTTTGATCTCTATCAGGGCTGGTATTCATAAAGTGTCTCTAGCAACAGTCATTGAAATTGTTAAAATGTTTTTAAAACAATTCTAATAAATGCAACAGATGGACAATGGATGAACACACTCCTAACGTTTAGAATTGTTATAGGTCAGGAATTCTGGTGGGAAGTCAGGTATTCAATTTATTGTATGCTCTCATATATACTGTACTTATAGTAGTATAGTATCAGGTATTATTTTTATATTTTGTGTTAAAATAAAGAAAATTATATGTGTTACATTTGCATAAATACACTGGGTGTATTTGCATATATTAATACATTAACATACAGGTGAGGTACAGGGAAGCAACCACCAAAAACTTGCTCTGTCTACCCTACCTGCACTCACCTGTGCTGTCTAGACTGCCTCATTAATTACTGTTGTTGTCACGTTCTGTTGCATAATTCAACAAGTGTGTCAATAGCAGGATACCCTCGGATTAAAAATCAACCCGCTTGGCTCTAGGTTACACCTATCTATACATACTTTACATTGTTTGTGAGATCAGACATAATATCACTATAATCCGAGTGTTCATTTTCGGAAGTTGCTTTCATTTCCGCACATCTAATTTGAAAACATTTAAACTGTATTAAATTATAACTTTTTTAAATTCCACCAAAAATGTACAACCATCAAAATAAAGTTATCTTTCTTTTCTGTCTTGTGATGTAAGTGTCGAGACAGTGCGTTAAATCCAGACAAAGCTTTAGCGTTTTTATAGATTCAACGGAAAGCCAATGTATCCTATTGAGCCCATTTCAGCCATTAACGGGGTGTGTTTGACAGGTCATTACAAACATTTCCGTAGTCGTAACTTTAAAGGGAAAAAACGACAGGCACAAGCAAGAGTATGAAAGAGGCGCAGGAGTAAAATGAAATCAATCAATCCAGCGATGTCAATCCAGCACTTCTAATCTGAGCCGCTTTATTTATAAGATCCACATGCTGCAGTGTGTATGGTGGGGACAGTGGGGACAGTAGGGTGTTGTGCGGTGACCTTTGTGACTCGCCCGATGTCATCCTAATTTTACTGTGAAACCAGAAGCCTGTCATCCTCCTCATGTGGGGGGTGAGTAAGGAGCCTAGAATAAACTGGCGAGCTGCCTGTCCTGCCTGCCTGCCTGTCTGCGTGTATGCTTCCGTCCAAGGAGCATGGCGAATGGATGCGCATACTTACTAGAGATATGAATACACACCCCTAGACACATACATTACAGTACAGAACACACACTTAAACACAACAGGGCTGTTTGGATAAGAGAAAGAAATACACACTACAGCCAGACAGGCAGAGTGTGTTACAGGCAGAGTTTTGGGCAGGTTGGGCAGGCTACACACACACACACACACACAGAGAGAGAGAGACAGGCGGGGTACAGTAGCAGCCAGGTCCCCTGGGGTGCAGTGGTAGAGCAGGCCATGACACCAAGCATACGGAAAGACAGCAATCCAGCCTAGCAGACACAGTAAACCACTCAGAAGGCAGGGTGAACTTTAGACTCTGGTTGACTCTGTGTGACTCTGTGTGGCTGCCAAACAGATGCTAGGCCAAGGACACTCAGGCTGGGCAGACAAGAGCTACGAGATGGACACCGCAGGGGGTCAGAGAATTATGATTAGAGAGAGACTGTACGACTCTCTCTTGTGATGCGTCCCAAATGGCACCCTATTCCCTATGTTGTGTACTACTAAGCTATGGTCCAAAGTAGTGCACTATAAAGGGAGTAGGGTGCCATTTGAGACGCAGCCTTGGAATAAGAGATGCATTATTTACTGACGCTATCATTACTTTTGATGACTGCATTGGATATCTATTAGATATCTGTTGCATCTCTGGTTTCATGTCCTTGCTGTACAGTTGGAGATTTACTGAAACATGGAAAATTGGCCCACAAACTGGCTCCTAAACCTACGTAAACTTCCATTAGGGTTTCTAATTGGGATTACTGACGTAAATGTCATTGTAGCGGTATCCTCTGATAGACTCCATTGAGTTATGTAGAGTTACAGAACTAACCTTTTGGGCTTAATTCAGTTTGGATTTGTTGGCTGTTGATAAAAAGTTTAAAAGGGTCTCATGTCACAAAAAGCTTGAATCCTTAGTTGCTACATACATTTTTGCACTTATAAATTAATGATATATACCCATTGATTTTTTAAGAATATAACTAATAAATGCCTCAGCTAAGTTAAACTGTCGTACCCCATCAGAAACCAAAAAATAAGCTTGTTTTACTCCAATGTTTATAAACAATGTACATGTAAACAAACACTGCATAGCCTCAAAACATGGTTAAAACTATAATTTTGATATCATGGATGGTCAGTCCTGGCATCCATAGCTCTTTCTATGAATTTGACAGTGGTTACATTTCTCCAGGCCCATCCCTCAGCTTTTTACCAAAACAGAGGCGGGGTGTCCGCTTTGTTGTTGTTTCAATTAAGGACTCTAGCTTTAATAGGCCTATGTCAGGAGAAAAGGCAGTGACTTGTTAGGCCTACATCTAAAAACAACAGTCAGTTGTTGACCATTATCATATTTTGTTATGGCAAAAAACAAATAAAAACAACTCACCTCTCACTATCTTCCCATCGGAATGACCGAATTAGATTGTATCAGAAGAATTCTGCTTGGACAGCAATCTATCCTGGGGATCAATCGAATGAATTCCTGTCAGATGATTATGGTTTTAATAAATGCAATTTGAGACAACTGGACCCTTCTTTAAAATCAACCAATGTTTACAGAGTGCCTAATGTGCTAAATGGGGGACGAGGGATCTTCTTGTTCTTGATGGTAACCGTGAATCATGGAGTAAAAATAAAAATGGGATAACTGCATAACAGCTACTGTAGAATTGTTGTGGGAACCAAAAGAATTAGGCTATCATTTTGAAAATAGGTCCAACTTAAAGGGGCAGTTCACCAAAATTACAAAATTATATATTGGTTTCCTTACCCTGTAAGCAGTCTAAGGACAAGGTAAGACATAATCCATGCTTTGGTTTTGTTTTTCCGGCCACTGTATCCAAATGTTTATTTGAATAATAAGTTAGCATCAATATAAGAGACAAAACGGTGTGATCAGTGAATGGCTGGGCTTATGGTGAGTTTTTAGAAATGGTTTTTATTATTCATTGTTAATTGTTAGAGTGAATATAAAAGCCTCTTGGTTCCGCTCCATTCAATTGACATTCCTGATGGAAAAGCCCCGAATTCCTAATGAGCTTCAAAACATTACAGATACTGCCAGAAATCCAGAGATCGCTCGGAACAAATGTCCCAAACATTCCCTTTCTCTCTCTGCAAGAATCCCTATCAACATCCCCATCACAACACCAAGGCATAAAGAAAGGGAAGAAGAATTACTTAGGCTACCAAACTTTAAATGTATGTAACTTCCTCAATGTTATCCTTCACTGGCTTGCTTTGTCTCAGATGTGTATCTAAACCATGTACATAGATGAATGACCCAGCTAAGAATTCCAGCAGCACAGCTCAGTGAAATGGCTTATGCAGAGCAAATGTAATATGTGGTTTTGCTCAGACAATACAGGGGTTTGAGGGATCTGCCGTGCCCTGGGGCTGGGTGATAAAGAAGAGCAACACAGAGGAGAATGGAGCCTTTGTGAGCTTCCTGAAGTTTGAAGGCCCCTTGCAGGAGGATGTAGCAAAACAGGGGCCTAATAGACGTGCAACTGTAGGACATGGTAAGAAACAACAGCAGTTTCTACCAGGGAGACACGAACACAAAAGTAGGAAGATGTCATATGTGGAGCGGATTTGTGGAAAAGTATTTGAGAAAGGTCTTGCATCTACATGTGTATCTACCCTGAGTGTACACAACATTAGGAACACCTTCCTAATATTGAGTTGCACCCCCCTTTGCCCTCAGAATAGCCTCAATTCGTAGGGGTTGACTCCAATCCTTCCCACAGTTGTGTCAAGATGTCTGGATGTCCTTTGGGTGGTGGACAATTCTTGATACGAACGAGAAACTGTTGAGCGTGAAAAATCCAGCAGTGTTGCAGTTCTTGACACCCTCAAACCGGTGCACCTGGCACATACTACCATACCCCGTTCAAAGGCCCTGAAATATTTTGTCTTGCCCATTCACCCTCTGTATGTTACACATACACAAACCATGTCTCAATTGTCTCAAGGCTTAAAAATCCTTCTTTAACCTGTCTCTTCCCCTTTATCTACACTGATTGAAGTGGATTTAACACAAGTTACATCAATAAGGGGTCATAGCTTTCACCTGGATTCACCTGGTCAGTCTATGTCATGGAAAGAGCAGGTGTTCTTAATGTTTTGTACACTCAGTGAATATTGTACTTATGCTCATTATTAATAGTTCATGCTTATGACAAAAATTATTTATATAATGCATCTTGAAGTCCCCAAACTAATATCTAGAATTTAGCTCATTGGGTTAACACAGTCTTGTGGCACATTTGTGTCCCCAGATTCAAACCCTGGTCTGTCACACAAACAAATTGTTTAGGCTCGTATAGTCTTCGATCCCCAGTAACATCAAGGCACCCGAGGGTACAACACTGGGTGCTGCATGATGCTGGGTGGACACACAATTACCAATGTTTTTTTTGATTGCATTTAGACACATACAGCACTTTGTAAACATTTGATAACATTCAAAGAAGGGGGTCGGTTGTTCCAAATGAGATTACCCCACTAACGCAAGTCATCTGACAGGAATACCTCTAATTTCTAGTATAGATTGTTTTCATGCAGAATTCTTACATGATAATTGAGTTTGCTGTTCTGAGCTCCCTCTCTCAAGTCCCGTCACATGGACACAGTTGGTTAGCAGGTTCATTCTGTTGAGTTGTAAGAGATTTGAAAGAGATTACAGGATTTCGGGGAAAGAGGCTGCCAATTGACAATTTGCCACCGCGCTTTGATGATTTTGTCATGTGTTTAAATAAGACAAATTCTGATTCTGCAGTTTGACCAGAGGCCTCTTACTCAGTGAAAACAGCACGACTAACAACATGTTTATTTACAGACTGTCATCATTTACAAAGTTGCACTGAACAAACTTTTGACACAGCAGGGACACAAAGACAGGTCTAAGAGATGTGCATTTGTACACATTTTATACGTATAGGCTCAGCTACATATGTCTGAGTCCAATGCAATCTTACATAATTCCTTAGCATTATGCCACCTGATAAATAACCATCTGATAACCAACTTCAACACCTTTCAAAGATACTGTATGATAATCATAAATCACCATGCCTTCATCTAAAAAAACGGTTTTCCATGAGAGGATATCATCATTGGTGGACATTCCGTGGACATCCTTTGTGTTGTCAGTGTGTTTATACTATATCTATTACCTGTTGTAACCAACAGACAGCACATCACAATGAATGTTGTGCAAATGGATGCTTATTCCAGAACCAATGCTCTGATATTTATACAGGGAAACACTACCCATAGTACTTCTAACTTACAAACCTCTTGCATCATCTGAGATATACTTGCATGTTGCCTCCAGCACCAACTAAAAAAATAATACAGTTGACTATATAATACTATAGTACTTACTATAGAATTCTGTAGTAAACTGTAGTATACTATACGACACACTGTAGTATTCCTCGATCATGTGTAGTACTAACTACAGAATGATGTAGGATACTGTATAATCCTGTACTCCACACAGTAGTATCCCAAAATTGTGTAATGCTTACCAGTGGCGGCTCCTGAAAAAATTCTCAGGAGGGGCAATTTTTCTGATGATTTAGGTGACCTACACACATTTTTAAAAAGATATGTCCAGCAACAACATGAAGACAGGGGCAGCATATAAGTCAATACCAGAATCATTTATTGACTGATCTCAGGGAGTGCTCCTAATCTCAGCTTGTTACCTGTATAAAAGACACCTGTCCACAGAAGCAATCAATCAATCAGATTCCAAACTCTCCACCATGGCCAAGACCAAAGAGCTCTCCAAGGATGTCAGGGACAAAATTGGAGACCTACACAAGGCTGGAATAATAATAATAATAATAATAATAATAATAATATGCCATTTAGCAGACGCTTTTATCCAAAGCGACTTACAGTCATGCGTGCATACATTTTTGTGTATGGGTGGTCCCGGGGATCGAACCCACTACCTTGGCGTTACAAGCGCCGTGCTCTACCAGCTGAGCTACAGAAAGTGGATACTCATGGATGCGCATTGCAATTGTAAAATGTCAACACAATTGGAGACACCACGTCATTTTTGGAGACATGTTATTGACAGTAAACTATTGTAGATGCGACTGCTAACTAAATAAAACATTTTAGCTGGCTAGCTAATCATCTTAGCTAAATGTGGGGCAAACAATTCAGTTATTTACCGTTAATTTGAGGGATTGGGGTGAAAGAAATCGAGTTACATAGTGATACTTACGATATACTGTATTGACAATATCGCAATATAACCATATCCACCCTGTCCAAAGTCTCTACTTGGTCTCAGTTCTCCAGTAAACTTGTGATTATCAACACTAACCTCATCGTTGTGGCGGCGGACAGCTAGCCTGTATCCCTCATCCAGTTGAGTGGCAATGTTATTTTTCGTTCGTACCATTTTTTGGAAAATCCTCGGGTGTAGGACTTCCCCCTTTAGTAGAAACCTGTTGAATTATTACATTTGGTCTGGGGAGGTCCTAATTGTTTCGTTGCCAATTTATCTTCATTTGTTCACGACAAAAAGGAAATTCTTTCAAAGACACAATCGAGTTGCACTGAAGCCTAGCCATGTTGATAGTAGTAGTGAATTGATTGACGCTGCTACCCTCTCTTTTCTTAGTTACGTTCATGTGACGAAAGCGCGTAAGTGCAAGCCCACAGACACCCATTGAGATTGTATTGAAGGCTCTGAAATTTGAAAAAAATAGATTTTACATGGGAGTCTATGACAGAAGTTCTGGGCGATTTTCAATCTGACTGAAATCGCCCCAAAAGGGGGTGGAGCCATTTGAAGCACGACTTTAGCCTGATTCGACATTTAGTGGCAGTGTGGCACTGTGGCAGATCAGACGTATAGATTACAACACTGATAACTACTGTTGCCGTGATATAATTGATTAGAAAAAAAATCCCTTCCTTTTCCCGTTTGGCAGTGCGTCGCCCATATCGCCCTATTGAACAGGCCGTCCCTGATGCTTACTATACAATTGTGTAGTACATTGGGGGAAAAAAGTATTTAGTCAGCCACCAATTGTGTAAGTTCTCCCAATTAAAAAGATGAGAGAGGCCTGTAATTTTCATCATATGTACAAGTCAACTATGACAGACAAAATGAGAAAAAAAATTCCAGAAAATCACATTGTAGGATTTTTAATGAATTTATTTGCAAATTATGGTGGAAAATAAGTATTTGGTCAATAACAAAAGTTTCTCAATACTTTGTTATATACCCTTTGTTGGCAATGACACAGGTCAAACGTTTTCTGTAAGTCTTCACAAGGTTTTCACACACTGTTGCTGGTATTTTGGCCCATTCCTCCATGCAGATCTCCTCTAGAGCAGTGATGTTTTGGGGCTGTCGCTGGGCAACACAGACTTTCAACTCCCTCCAAAGATTTTCTATGGGGTTGAGATCTGGAGACTGCCTAGGCCACTCCAGGACCTTGAAATGCTTCTTACGAAGCCACTCCTTCATTGCCCGGGCGGTGTGTTTGGGATCATTGTCATGCTGAAAGACCCAGCCACGTTTCATCTTCAATGCCCTTGCTGATGGAAGGAGGTTTTCACTCAAAATCTCATGATACATGGCCCCATTCATTCTTTCCTTTACACGGATCAGTCGTCCTGGTCCCTTTGCAGAAAAACAGCCCCAAAGCATGATGTATCCACCCCCATGCTTCACAGTAGGTATGGTGTTCTTTGGATGCAACTCAGCATTCTTTGTCCTCCAAACACGACGAGTTGAGTTTTTACCAAAAAGTTATATTTTGGTTTCATCTGACCATATGACATTCTCCCAATCCTCTTCTGGATCATCCAAATGCACTCTAGCAAACTTCAGATGGGCCTGGACATGTACTGGCTTAAGCAGGGGGACACGTCTGGCACTGCAGGATTTGAGTCCCTGGCGGCGTAGTGTGTTACTGATGGTAGGCTTTGTTACTTTGGTCCCAGCTCTCTGCAGGTCATTCATTAGGTCCCCCCGTGTGGTTCTGGGATTTTTGCTCACCGTTCTTGTGATCATTTTGACCCCACGGGGTGAGATCTTGCGTGGAGCCCCAGATCGAGGGAGATTATCAGTGGTCTTGTATGTCTTCCATTTCCTAATAATTGCTCCCACAGTTGATTTCTTCAAACCAAGCTGCTTACCTATTGCAGATTCAGTCTTCCCAGCCTGGTGCAGGTCTACAATTTTGTTTCTGGTGTCCTTTGACAGCTCTTTGGTCTGGGCCATAGTGGAGTTTGGAGTGTGACTGTTTGAGGTTGTGGACAGGTGTATTTTATACTGATAACAAGTTCAAACAGATGCCATTAATACAGGTAACGAGTGGAGGACAGAGGAGCCTCTTAAAGAAGAAGTTACAGGTCTGTGAGAGCCAGAAATCTTGCTTGTTTGTAGGTGACCAAATACTTATTTTCCACCATAATTTGCAAATAAATTCATTAAAAATCCTACAATGTGATTTTCTGGAATTTTTTTTCTCAATTTGTCTGTCATAGTTGATGTGTACCTATGATGAAAATTACAGGCCTCTCTCATCTTTTTAAGTGGGAGAACTTGCACAATTGGTGGCTGACTAAATACTATTTTTCCCCCACTGTATATGGAGAGTATTTACATTACATTTTAGTCATTTAGCAGACGCTCTTATCCAGAGCGACTTACAGGAGCAATTAGGGTTAAGTGCCTTGCTCAAGGGCACATTTACGTCATTTAGCAGACGCTCTTATCCAGAGCGACTTACAAATTGGTGCATTCACCCTATAGCCAGTGGGATAACCACTTTACAAGAGGTGGGGTTTCAAATGTCTCCGGAAGGTGGTGAGTGACTCCGCTGTCCTGGCGTCGTGAGGGAGCTTGTTCCACCATTGGGGTGCCAGAGCAGCGAACAGTTTTGACTGGGCTGAGCGGGAACTATGCTTCCGCAGAGGAAGGGGAGCCAGCAGGCCAGAGGTGGATGAACGCAATGCCCTCGTTTGGGTGTTGGGACTGATCAGAGCCTGAAGGTACGGAGGTGCCGTTCCCCTCACTGCTCCATAGGCAAGCACCATGGTCTTGTAACGGATGCGAGCTTCAACTGGAAGCCAGTGGAGTGTGCGGAGGAGGGGGGTGACGTGAGAGAACTTGGGAAGGTTGAACACCAGACGGGCTGCGGCATTCTGGATGAGTTGTAGGGGTTTAATGGCACAGGCAGGGAGCCCAGCCAACAGCGAGTTGCAGTAATCCAGACGGGAGATGACAAGTGCCTGGATTAGGACCTGTGCCGCTTCCTGTGTAAGGCAGGGTCGTACTCTCCGAATGTTGTAGAGCATGAACCTGCAGGATCGGGTCACCGCCTTGATGTTAGCGGAGAACGACAGGGTGTTGTCCAGGGTCACGCCAAGGCTCTTCGCACTCTGGGAGGAGGACACAACGGAGTTGTCAACCGTGATGGCGAGATCATGGAACGGGCAGTCCTTCCCCGGGAGGAAGAGCAGCTCCATCTTGCCAGGGTTCAGCTTGAGGTGGTGATCCGTCATCCATACTGATATGTCTGCCAGACATGCAGAGATGCGATTCGCCACCTGGTTATCAGAAGGGGGAAAGGAGAAGATTAGTTGTGTATCGTCAGCGTAGCAATGATAGGAGAGGCCATGTGAGGATATGACAGAGCCAAGTGACTTGGTGTATAGGGAGAAAAGGAGAGGGCCTAGAACTGAGCCCTGGGGACACCAGTGGTGAGAGCACGTGGTGCAGAGACAGCTTCTCGCCACGCCACTTGGTAGGAGCGACCGGTCAGGTAGGACGCAATCCAGGAGTGAGCCGCGCCGGAGATGCCCAGCTCGGAGAGGGTGGAGAGGAGGATCTGATGGTTCACAGTATCAAAGGCAGCAGACAGGTCTAGAAGGACAAGAGCAGAGGAGAGAGAGTTAGCTTTAGCAGTGCGGAGAGCCTCCGTGACACAGAGAAGAGCAGTCTCAGTTGAATGACCAGTCCTGAAACCTGACTGGTTTGGATCAAGAAGGTCATTCTGAGAGAGATAGCAAGAGAGTTGGCTAAAGACGGCACGCTCAATAGTTTTGGAAAGAAAAGAAAGAAGGGATACTGGTCTGTAGTTGTTGACATCAGTGGGATCTAGTGTTGGTTTTTTGAGAAGGGGTGCAACTCTCGCTCTCTTGAAGACGGAAGGGACATAGCCAGCAGTCAAGGATGAGTTGATCAGCGAGGTGAGGTAGGGGAGAAGGTCACCGGAGATGGTCTGGAGAAGAGAGGAGGGGATGGGGTCAAGCGGGCAGGTTGTTGGGCGGCCTGCAGTCACTAGTCGCAAGATTTTATCTGGAGAGAGAGGGGAGAAAGAAGTCAAAGCATAGGGTAGGGCAGTGTGAGCAGGACCAGCAGTGTCATTAGTCATAACAAATGAGGATCGGATGTCGTCAACCTTCTTTTCAAAGTGGGTGACGAAGTCATCCACAGAGAGGGAGGAGGGGGGTGGGGGGAGGATTCAGCAGTGAGGAGAATGTGGCAAAGAGCTTCCTAGGGTTAGAGGCAGATGCTTGGAATTTAGAGTGGTAGAAAGTGGCCTTAGCAGCAGAAACAGATGAAGAAAATGTAGAGAGGAGGGAGTGAAAAGATGCCAGGTCGGCAGGGAGTTTAGTTTTCTTCCATTTCCGCTCAGCTGCCCGGAGCTCTGTTCTGTGAGCTCGCAATGAGTCATCAAGCCATGGAGCTGGAGGGGAGGACCGAGCCGGCCGGGAGGATAGGGGACACAGGGAGTCAAAGGATGCAGAAAGGGAGGAGAGGAGGGTTGAGGAGGCAGAATCAGGAGATTGGAGGGAGAAGGATTGAGCAGAGGGAAGAGATGATAGGATGGAAGAGGAGAGAGTAGTGGGAGAGAGAGAGCGAAGGTTGCGGCGGCGCGTTACCATCTGTGTAGGGGGCAGAGTGAGTAGTGTTGGAGGAGAGCGAGAGAGAAAAAGGATACAAAGTAGTGGTCGGAGACATGGAGGGGAGTTGCAGTGAGATTAGTAGAAGAGCAACATCTA
The DNA here is from genome assembly GCF_020615455.1 of Coregonus clupeaformis. NCBI lineage: Eukaryota > Metazoa > Chordata > Actinopteri > Salmoniformes > Salmonidae > Coregonus > Coregonus clupeaformis. The sequence continues at coordinate 9,261,084 of NC_059217.1, forward strand.
GTAAAGGTGAAGTCAAGCGTATTGCCTGCCTTGTGAGTAGGGGGGACGGTGAGAGGGTGAGGTCAAAAGAGGAGAGGAGTGGAAAGAAGGAGGCAGAGAGAAATGAGTCAAATGTAGACGTAGGGAGGTTGAAATCCCCCCAGAACTGTGAAGGGTGAGCCATCCTCAGGAAAGGAACTTATCAAGGCGTCAAGCTCATTGATGAACTCTCCAAGGGAACCTGGAGGGCGATAGATGACAAGGATATTAAGCTTAAATGGGCTAGTGACTGTGACAGCGTGGAATTCAAATGAGGAGATAGACAGATGGGTTAGGGGAAAAATTGAGAATGACCACTTGGGAGAGATGAGGATTCCTGTGCCACCACCCCCTCTGACCAGATGCTCTCCGGGTATGCGAGAACACATGGTCAGACGAGGAGAGAGCAGTAGGAGTAGCAGTGTTTTCAGTGGTAATCCATGTTTCCGTCAGCGCCAGGAAGTCGAGGGACTGGAGGGTAGCATAGGCTGGGATGAAGTCAGCCTTGTTGGCAGCAGAACGGCAGTTCCAGAGGCTGCCTGAGACCTGGAACTCCAGGTGTGTGGTGCGTGCAGGGACCACCAGGTTAGAGAGGCAGCAGCCACGCGGTGTGAGGCGTTTGTGTAGCCTGTGCGGAGAGGAGAGAACAGGGACAGGCAGAGGCATAGTTGACAGGCTGTAGCAGATGGCTACAATAATGCAGAGGAGATCGGAATGAAATGAACTAAACATCTGGGAAAGGAGAGAGCAGGGCCTCCCTCACCAAAAAAATATAACTCTCCCAACTTCCACCTCAGAAACTATAATTGTTTCACTGAACCACCCGAATAAAACTCTCCCAACTTCCACTTTAGAAATTAGAATTGTTGTAAACTACAGCGGTTCAATGTTTCAAGGAATGGACTCAACTTACTTTATTCAGCTAGCTAACTATGACGCCATAGCTAACTAGCATGCTAGCATCCAATAACACACAGTTTAGCACCAATACTTGGTTACAACAAACTACCAATAGTGTGTTAACACTATAGTACTATACTACACACTGTATTATCCCTCGATTATGTAGTGCTTACTTTAGAATTTTGTAGTATACTATTCACTATAGTATCCCTTGATCATGTGTAGTGCTTATTATAGAATATTGTAGTATACTGTGTACAACACTATACTACACACTGTAGTATCCTTTGATCACGTAGTGCTTACGTTAGAATTTCTAGATCGATTGGACTGCTATCTAGCTTTACTGCTAGCTTTGGCGATGCTGTTTTGATTTGAACATGCTGTCCTTGGGGAGCTCATGTTGGGTATTTCCTCTGAGGTTCCCCCTCGATCGTGTAGCGCTTACTATAGAACTTTGTAGTATTCTGTAGAATACTATACTCCACACTGTAGTATCCCTTGATTGATTGATTGTATATGTCTGTTTAAAAACACAATACAACCACAAATGTGGATACAGTGCATTTAGACATTTGTTGAGTTCAAACATCAAACATGTTGCACATTTACAGCTAACCCACATGAAAACATTATATAGTATACTATGGTCTAAATACTGTAATATTAATATATTTATATACTATAGTATTCACTGTAGTATTTTTGCAGACTTTACTGTAGTATTCACTGTAGTGTTTTTGAGGACATGACTGTAGTATACTATAGTATTCACTGTAGTGTTTTTGAGGACGTGACTGCAGTATACTATAGTATTCACTGTAGTGTTTTTGCAGGCATGACTGTAGTATTTACTGAATTGTTTTTGTGGACATGACTGTAGTATACTATAGTATTCACTGTAGTGTTTTTGCTGACATAATTGTTTTACTTATACAGGGTGGGTCACCATTGAGACCAGGGTCTTTTTGCAAGGGAGCCCTGTGAACATTAACATATAATAAATAATATCAATAAAATAAATACAAGATTATTCAAATATAAACAACTCTTACATATCACCTCCCCTATACTCAATCTAAACTTTCCAATGGAGACCAGCGAGTCTAATTTCAAGGTGGCCTGAAGGCTATTCCATGAGCTGGGGGCATTAAAACAACATTGTTCCCCCAGGTCAGTGGAGACCCGCGGGACCTCCAGAACCAGCCAGTCCAGAGACCGGGTCTGAAAATGGCTGGATCTCCAGCCAAGGTAGTGGGGGAGCCTGAAGAACTGCTTTATACACAAAAAGTAGCCAATGCTGGGCCCTTCTGGTAGTCAGACTCCCAGCCAACAGATCTTTACAAAATGCAGTAATGTGTACGAAAATTGCCCCCAGTGATAAAACAGTGCTGAGTGATAGACTGAATCTAAAGGTTTCAAAGCAGAAGCTGCCGCATGTAGGTAGATCACATCACCATAATTAAGTACTGGGAGAAGCGTTGCTTGAACAATCTTCCTTCTACATGACTAGTATACTGTAGTATTTACTGTAGTGTTTTTGCAGACATGACTATAGTATATCTGACCGTAAGGCGCTACAGAGGGTAGTGCGTACGGCCCAGTACATCTCTGGGGCCAAGCGTCCTGACATCCAGGACCTATATACAGTACTAGGTGGTGTCAGAGGAAGGCCCAAAGAATTGTCAAAGACCCCAGTCAACCAAATCATAGACTGTTCTCTCTGCTATCGCACGGCAAGCGGTACCGGAGCGCCAAGTCTAGGACCAAAAGGCTCCTTAACAGCTTCTACCCCCAAGCCATAAGGCTGCTGAAGAACTAATCAAATGGCCACCCGGACTATTTACATTGATCCCCCCCTCCCCCCTTTGTTTTTACGCTGCTGCTTCTCGACGTTTACTATCTATGCATAGTCACTTTACAAAATACCTCAACTAACCTGTACCCCCACACATTGACTCGGTACCGGTACCCCCTGCACATAGCCTCGTTATTGTTATGTCATTTTCTTGTGATACTTTTTGATTAGATTTTTTTACCTTTAGTTTATTTAGTAAATATTTTCTTAACTATTTCTTGAACTGCATTGTTGATTAAGGGTTTGTAAGTAAGCATTTCACAGTAAGGTCTACACCTGTTGTATTCGGCGAATGTGACAAATAAAATTGGATTTGATATTGTAGTAACACCTGCTGACTAGGGTTGCTAAAATGGCACAACTACCAGACTACGCCAGTTACTGTTTAATGAGGGGAACACCTAAACCAGAACATAAGACAGATTCGTAACAGGCCACCTATTGAGTTCAATCAACAGTTATGAGCAATGCAATGGACCAGACGACACCTTGGCAAAAATATTAATGTTTTATTACAATTGTAACATCTAAAACGTTATAGGTTCTAAGCCCATTAAAGGGAAACAGTACAGAGGTAGAACAAGCAAAGTTTAACACTCAGAGGATTAGGTTTGCTTGTTTCACACATTAACAAGAGTACGCCGAAATTATTTAGATGTTACTTCCACTAGATAGCTTTCTGAAATACTACAGGGATTTCACAGATTCAGTTGACCAAGTTCACAAGATGACCAAAAACAGTGACAATCAATATTACTTCTGATGGTAGAAAATACAGTTAACCACTGCATTTACATAAACAATACATATTTTAGAAATACAAATGTACTTTACTTAAAGACATTCACCTTATTGGAGGACACTGCTAATAAACTGCCTGGATCTCAAACCAGCAAAGCCTCTCCAAACAAACTGAAAACAAAATGACAGCAGTGGTTTTACATAATCAGCATCTTAAATATTGTCAAATGAATAAACTCAATGACGGTCAAACTCAACACATACCATATAGAACAAATCGACCACACCCCAAACATTTCTTCAAAACAGCATGGTTGCTCGCAGAAATAAACCGACAGCAACACGACCGTAACACACACACGAACACGAGCAAGGGGTGCTTTTATACATTTCCTGCATGTCTTCCCCTAATAAGGGTGCCCAGGAAAACACTGACCAAAACTTTGGTTCCAAGCCTGTTACAATCTTGTAACTGAACAATATTGTGTAACTGATTGAGGTTTAGGTGGGGATTATGGTGATGCTCATCTACTGTGGAACTCCAGTTAAAGAGCAGGTGGAGCCAGCATGCATTTCAGTTTAAGAGTCTTTACAGATTCAGGTAATGATATCTGGCAGGGAATGATTGACATGATTGACATGTGACTCATCTTGAACTGAGACTTGGTTGGCTTTGTATGGAATATCTAAAAGGAGACACAGAAAGGTGCCAATAATAACGGGCAATATCAGCAATGAACATGCATTAATCGGCTGTTAATGGCAATAACCAATGACAATAAGCAAATGCAATAAGCATATAAATGGGTAAAGTAAAGCATAACTATAGCAGCAGTTAACAATTAATGGCCAGAAAGGGGGTGCAATAGCATGTGGCATGGTACACTGAAGCTATAGCAGGCCAATTTAGCAATGGTAGCATGGCAAGCAAACAATCAATACAAAGCTAACAAAAGTAGTAAGCATGGCCATAAAGCAGGCCTAGTTAGCATAACAAAGGGAATGCACAAAAAGTACAACAATTATTAACGTGTCCATTAACACTACAAGAACCAAAGAGAACAGATCGATAGACTCAAAAAGGCTGTTTGACTGAGCCCTTAGTGGCCGATCTCAACCATACAAAACACAAGCAATGATGGAGTCCTATTCTTATCCTCTTTTATAAAATAAAAAAATGCTTCTGCTCACATTTCAATGACGTATACAGGTTGTTGTTTGTCGTACTCAACTACTCAGCTCTGTCTGGGTGAAGGATCCGGATTGCTGCCCGTATAAATACCTTGCCATAGAGTTATATTGAAGGCACCCCTGCCACGAATTCCCTCCCCGCATCCACTTTTCACAGAGCAGGGAATTCTGTACAACGATTAAAAAGCAACAGGCAGACAAGCAATAATACATACCCAGATAGTGGCTTGCTCTAATCATAAATACTTAGGACGTTAAGTCATATATCATATCATCAAAGAGGATAATTTCATATACCTAGCATATTTATGACTGTCTGAGAAGAGCAAGCCACTATCTCGGTATGTATTATTGTCTGTCTGATGATTGTTGATGATTTATACTGGTAAAGCCAAAAGGAACTGCCAGTTGGTTTTTAATCTTTGTACAGAATTCCCTGCTTGGTGAAAAGTGGAGGCTGCTGAAGGGAGGATAGCTCATAATAATGGCCAGAATGGAGTGGATGGAATGGTGTCAAATACATGGTTTTCATGTGTTTGATACCATTCTATTCACTCCATGCCAGCCATTACACTCCATTCCCGCCATTATTATGAGCCATCCTCCCCTCACCAGCCTCCACTATCGGTGACGTGGAAGCTGCGGAGGGCATTCATGGCAGGTGTGCCCTCTACCCATCTTTATGGTCACGTGAGGACAGATGGCACTATATAACTCTATGGCAAGGTATTTATGTGGGCATGTTCGAGGGCGCCTCCTTTCAATCCGGGTCCTTCACCCAGGCAGAGCTGAATAGCTGAGCACGACAGACAACTCTCACAAACGAGTGATGGGAAACCAAGGCTTTCTGAAGGCTTCTGCGCTTTCACCAAATTGTGCCAGAAAACGGTTCATTACTCGGAGCTTCATTACAGTGCCTTGCAAAAGTAGTCAACCCCCTTGGTATTTTTCCTATTTTGTTGCATTACAACCTGTAATATAAATGGATTTTTATTTGGATTTAATGTAATGGATATACAAAAACATTTCCAAATTGGTGAAGTGAAATGAAAAAAATAACTTGTTTCAAAAAATTCACCCCCTTTGCTATGAAGCCCCTAAAATAAGATCTGGTGCAACAAATGACCTTCAGAAGTCACATAATTAGTTAAATAAAGTCCACCTGTGTGCAATCTAAGTGTCACATGATCTGTCACATGATCTCAGTATATATACACCTGTTCTGAAAGGCCCCAGAGTCTGCAACACCACTAAGCAAAGGCACCACCAAGCAAGCAGCACCATGAAGACCAAGGAGCTCTCCAAACAGGTCAGGGACAAAGTTGTGGAGAAGTACAAATCAGGGTTGGGTTATAAAAAAAATATCAGAACTTTGAACATTCCACGGAGCACTATTAAATCCATTATTAAAAAATGGAAAGAATATGGCACCACAACAAACCTGCCAAGAGAGGGCCGCCCATCAAAACTCACAGACCAGGCAAGGAGGGCATTAATCAGAGAGGCATCAAAGAGACCAAAGATAAGAGATTGGAGTATCTGTCCATAGGACCACTTTAAGCTGTACACTCCACAGAACTGGGCTTTACGGAAGAGTGGCCAGAAAAAAAGCCATTGCTTAAAGAAAAAAATAAGCAAACACGTTTGGTGTTCGCTAAAAGGCATGTGGGAGACTCCCCAGACATATGGAAGAAGGTACAATGGTCAGATGAGACTAAAATTGAGCTTTTTGGCCATCAACGAAAACTGTATTGCTGGCGCAAACACCTCTCATCACCCCAAGAACACCATCCCCACAGTGAAGCATGGTGGTGGCAGCATCATGCTGTGGGGATGTTTTTCATCGGCAGGGACTGGGAAACTGGTCAGAATTGGCACTAAATACAGGGACATTCTTGAGGAAACCTGTTTCAGTCTTCCAGAGATTTGAGACTGGGACGGAGGTTCACCTTCCAGCAGGACAATGACCCTAAGCATACTGCTAAAGCAACACTCGAGTGGTTTAAGGGGAAACATTTAAATGTCTTGGAATGGCCTAGTCAAAGCCCAGACCTCAATCCAATTGAGAATCTGTGGTATGACTTAAAGATTGCTGTACACCAGCGGAACCCATCCAACTTGAAGGAGCTGGAGCAGTTTTGCCGTGAAGAATGGGCAAAAATCCCAGTGGCTAGATGTGCCAAGCTTATAGAGACATACCCCAAGAGACTTGGAGCTGTAATTGCTGCAAAAGATGGCTCTACAAAGTCTATTTTTATTTTATTTTATTTTGCTCCTGAACTTCTTCTACTCTCAACCTCTCCGATCATTTTCATGATGTCCATCCGGTTTGCTTCTATATGCCATATCTTTCTAACTGTGCTCTTTCCCAAAAGCTCCCAACATACAACCTACATACTTATTATGGACACAGTATGCTTACATTATTAGCTATCTTTGTTATTATTTGTTGTTATTTGTTATTAGTCCCATCCTTCAACTCTATTCAATACCTCCCATCTATCTCTTAACACCATCCATATAGGATTTCTATTTGCCATATACATTTCAACCGTACTGTGATGTTTTACAAAAGTTCTGAACCTTTCTATTCTCATTGCTTCTACAGATTGTGAATTAAAAATAAACATTTTTGCTAAAAGTATTATTATATTATTGATTGATTGACTATGACTTTTCAGATCATATTGATTGATTGACTATGACTTTTCAGATCACCCAGTGCTATCTGCAAGGTTAGCTCCAGGTAAATATTGCAATCCTTTAGCCATTCCTGGACCTGTGTCCAAAAACAAGCTACAAATGGACAGAACCAAAACAAATGATCTAATGATTCTGTCTCTTCACAGCAAAATCTGCAGAGCTGGGAAGATTGTATCCCCCATATAAATAACATTCTATTGGTAGCAAGAATTTTATATAATAATTTAAATTGAAAGATTCAAATTTTTGAATCTTGTGTCGTTTTGCGTGTCAGTTCATAAACACTATGCCATGGGATCGGTACGTCAAAGATCTCTTCCCAACTATTTTGCAATCTATATGGGATGGCTGTCAATCCTTTGGTCCTTAAGTGAAACTGATATACTTTTTTATTTATCACAGTTTTCCTTAACCAATTATGTTCTTTAATGCAAGGCCGACAGACAAGTTTCTTACTTTCTCCCCCTTCCACTTTCCTCTTCCACTTTTGCGGTAAGGCTGCAATTATTTGGTTGTAATTATGGGTAGAGCAGACATTTCCATATGTTTTTGTTATCTGCATGTGCGACATAACTCCACCAGTCCTACCGATGATATCATTTACGAAGATTATACCTTTTTTTAAACATTCTGTCAAAAAATAAAGTTTTTTTTGTCAATTAGTATATTTGAATTTAACCACAATATTTGTTGCATTATTTGTTCTGTCGTTTCTGGAGGATCAAATTGAAATTGCAACCAACTTTCTATGGCTTGTTTTAGAAATAGTGATATTTGGGAGATTATTTCCTTTTCAAATAACTGAAAGTGAGAGGTTGTAATCTGAATAAAGGGAAAAAGGCCTTTCTTGAACATTGGGTGAGACAATCTTACTAATTTGCTTGAGAGCCAGTTCGGATTTAAGTACAACTTTTGTATGACTGAAGCTTTTAGTGATAGGTCTAATGCTTTAATATTTAATAATTTCTGTCCTCCGAATTCATATTCATTATATAAATATGCCCTTTTAATTTTGTCTGGCTTGCCATTCCAAATAAAATTGAATATTTTTTTCTCATATAATTTAAAAAACTGTTCGCTAGGCGTATTTTTTTATTTTTATTTCACCTTTATTTAACCAGGTAAGCCAGTTGAGAACAAGTTCTCATTTACAACTGCGACCTGGCCAAGATAAAGCATAGTAGTGCGATAAAAACAACAACACAGAGTTACATATGGGGTAAAAAAACATAAAGTCAAAAAATACAACAGAAAATATATATACAGTGTGTGCAAATGTAGCAAGTTATGGAGGTAAGGCAATAAATAGGCTATAATGCAAAATAATTACAATTAGTATTAACACTGGAATGCTAGATGTGCAAGAGATTATGTGCAAATAGAGATACTGGGGTGCAAAAGAGCAAAATAAATAACAAAATAGGGATGAGGTAGTTGGGTGGGCTAATTTCAGATGGGCTGTGTACAGGTGCAGTGATCGGTAAGGTGCTCTGACAAATGATGCTTAAAGTTAGTGAGGGAGATAAGAGTCTCCAGCTTCAGAGATTTTTGCAATTCGTTCCAGTCATTGGCAGCAGAGAACTGGAAGGAATGGCGGCCAAAGGAGGTGTTGGCTTTGGAAATGACCAGTGAGATATACCTGCTGGTGCGCAGACTACGGGTGGGTGCTGCCATGGTGACCAATGAGCTAAGATAAGGCGGGGATCTGCCTAGCAGTGATTTATAGATGGCCTGGAGCCAGTGGGTTTGACGACGAACATATAGTGAGGACCAGCCAACAAGAGCGTACAGGTCACAGTGGTGGGTAGTGTATGGGGATTTGGAGACAAAACGGGTGGCACTGTGATAGACTACATCCAATTTGCTGAGTAGAGTGTTGGAGGCTATTTTGTAAATGACATCGCCGAAGTCAAGGATCGGTAGGATAGTCAGTTTTACGAGGGCATGTTTGGCAGCATGAGTGAAGGAGGCTTTGTTGCGAAATAGGAAGCCGATTCTAGATTTAACTTTGGATTGGATATTCTTGATGTGAGTCTGGAAGGAGAGTTTACAGTCTAACCAGACACCTAGGTATTTGTAGTTGTCCACATACTCTAGGTCAGACCCGTTCGAGAGTGGTGATTCTAGTCGGGTGGGCGGGTGCCAGCAGCGTTCGATTGAAGAGCATGCATTTAGTTTTACTAGTGTTTAAGAGCAGTTGGAGGCTACTGAAGGAGTGTTGTATGGCATTGAAGCTCGTTTGGAGGTTTGTTAACACAGTGTCCAATGAAGGGCCAGATGTATACAAAATGGTGTCGTCTGCGTAGAGGTGGATCTGAGAGTCACCAGCAGCAAGAGCGACATCATTGATATACACGGAGAAAAGAGTCTGCCTTAGAGACTGCCATAGGTCCAGACAACAGGCCCTCCAATTTGACACACTGAACTCTATCTGAGAAGTAGTTGGTGAACCAGGCGAGGCAGTCATTTGAGAAACCAAGGCTATTTAGTCTGCCAATAAGAATGCGGTGGTTGACAGGGTCGAAAGCCTTGGCCAGGTCGATGAAGACGGCTGCACAGTACTGTCTATTATCGATCGCGGTTATAATATCGTTTAGGACCTTGAGCGTGGCTGAAGTGCACCCATGACTAGCTCGGAAACCGGATTGCATAGCGGAGAAGGTACGGTGGGATTTGGAATGGTCGGTGATCTGTTTGTTAACTTGGCTTTCAAATACTTTCGAAAGGCAGGGCAGGATGGATATAGGTCTGTAACAGTTTGGATCTAGAGTGTCACCCCCTTTGAAGAGGGGGATGACCATAAGCAAATAGGTAAACTGGGATAATACTAAAGAGTTCATCAGGGTGATTTTTCCACAAATTGACAGGTATTTTCCTTTCCATGGTAGTAAGATCTTATCTATTTTTGCTAACTTTCTATTAAAATGTATTGAAGTGAGATCATTTATTTCCTTTGGGATATGTATTCCGAGTATATCCACATCACCATCAGACCATTTTATTGGTAAACTACATGGTAATGTAAAAATTGTATTTTTTTGTGATCAAATACGTAATATAGTACATTTGTCATAATTTGGTTATAATCCAGAGAGGTTAGAAAATGTATCTAGATCCTCTATAAGGCTGTGGAGGGATTCTAGTTGTGGATTTAAAAGAAAACATGAAGTATTGACTTTGGGGTTTGAATAGTTATGAACGCTCAAGTTCTGTGTTTTTTTTTGTCTTATTTCTTGTTTGTTTCACAATAAAACGTGGTAGGCATGTTGTGTAAATAGAATGATACAAACCCCCCAAAAATCAATTTTATTTCCAGGTTGTAAGGCAACAAAATAGGAAAAATGCCAAGGGCTGTGAATACTTTTCCCAAGCAACTGTATCTGTTCACATTGCAAATAAGGGACATCTGCTGGTCAACAATAAATAGCAGCGTGTAATTATCAGATACAGTGGGGAGAACAAGTATTTGATACACTGCCGATTTTGCAGGTTTTCCTACTTACAAAGCATGTAGAGGTCTGTAATTTTTATCATAGGTACACTTCAACTGTGAGAGACGTAATCTAAAATAAAAATCCAGAAAATCAAATTGTATGATTTTTAAGTAATTCATTTGCATTTTATTGCATGACATAAGTATTTGATACATCAGAAAAGCAGAACTTAATATTTGGTACAGAAACCTTTGTTTGCAATTACAGAGATCATACATTTCCTGTAGGTCTTGACCAGGTTTGTACACACTGCAGTAGTGGGATTTTGGCCCACTCCTCCATAAAGACCTTCTCCAGATCCTTCAGGTTTCGGGGGATATTGCTGGGACAATACAGACTTTCAGCTCCCTCCAAAGATTGTCTATTGGGTTCAGGTCTGGAGACTGGCTAGGCCACTCCAGGACCTTGAGATGCTTCTTACGGAGCCACTCCTTAGTTGCCCTGGCTGTGTGTTTCGGGTTGTTGCATGCTGGAAGACCCAGCCACGACCCATCTTCAATGCTCTTACTGAGGGAAGGAGGTTGTTGGCCAAGATCTCTCGATACATGGCCCCATCCATCCTCTCCTCAATACGGTGCAGTCGTCCTGTCCCCTTTGCAGAAAAGCATCCCCAAAGAATGATGTTTCCACCTCCGTGCTTCACGGTTGGGATGGTGTTCTTGGGGTTGTACTCATCCTTCTTCTTCCTCCAAACACGGCAAATGGAGTTTAGACCAAAAAGCTCTATTTCTGTCTCATCAGACCACATGACCTTCTCCCATTCCTCCTCTGGATCATCCAGATGGTCATTGGCAAACTTCAGACGGGCCTGGACATGCGCTGGCTTGAGCAGGGGGACCTTGCGTGCGCTGCAGGATTTTAATCCATGACGGCGTAGTGTGTTACTAATGGTTTTCTTTGATACTGTGGTCCCAGCTCTCTTCAGGTCATTGACCAGGTCCTGCCGTGTAGTTCTGGGCTGATCCCTCACCTTCCTCATGATCATTGATGCCCCACGAGGTGAGATCTTGCGTGGAGCCCCAGACCGAGGGTGATTGACCATCATCTTGAACTTCTTCCATTTTCTAATAATTGCGCCAACAGTTGCCTTCTCACCAAGCTGCTTGCCTATTGTCCTGTAGCCCATCCCAGCCTTGTGCAGGTCTACAATTGTATCCCTTATGTCCTTACACAGCTCTCTGGTCTTGGCCATTGTGGAGAGGTTGGAGTCTGTTTGATTGAGTGTGTGGACAGGTGTCTTTTATACAGGTAACGAGTTCAAACAGGTGCAGTTAATACAGCTAATGAGTGGAGAACAGGAGGGCTTCTTAAAGAAAAACTAACAGGTCTGTGAGAGCCGGAATTCTTACTGTTTGGTAGGTGATCAAATACTTATGTCATGCAATAAAATGCAAATTAATTACTTAAAAATCATACAATGTGATTTTCTGGATTTTTGTTTTAGATTCCGTCTCTCACAGTTGAAGTGTACCTATGATAAAAATTACAGACCTCTAGATGCTTTGTAAGTAGGAAAACCTGCAAAATCGGCAGTGTATCAATAATTTGTTCTCCCCACTGTATACTCTGTGGCACAGCGGTAAATCGTTGGCTTTAGTAGCCTATAATCAATTGGAATATCAGGTTCACATCTTACATCATGCTTCCCTTTTTGCCTTCAAGTTTACTATTTAAAAAATTGAATCTATGGCATTATTTAGGATGCTTAAGACAGAAGCTTATACTATACTAAATAAACTGAATTTGACCTCAAACCCTCACGTCCTTGAATGTTCCAAAGTGCCCTACTATACCTGCTAAGTTACCAGTCAGGTGAAACGTTTTGTACAAAATCCTAACTATATTTATAAGTACAGTGTCCAGTAGCGGTCAGTGTTTGAAAGCGTCTTGGAATCGAAGAAAGCACTGGAACCACGGCGAAATCAGTGGGATCACGCATTTTGCAACACACGGTGTGAAAAACCAGCTGATCAAACGAAGCTTCGGACATCATTGATGATATACTTCTTACAGTGGCGGCTCCTGAAAAAATTCTCAGGGGGGGCAATTTTTCTGATGATTTAGGTGACCTACACACATTTAAAAAAAGATATGTCCAGCAACAACATGAAGACAGGGGCAGCATATAAGTCAATACCAGAAGCATTTATTGACTGATCTCAAAAGTGTTGGCTTACCAGGGTTGGTGGAGCCCTCGGTTTCATCTTTGCCTCGCAGTTAACTCAAACACTCCGCAAAACTTCACACACTGGATTAGCCGGCTGAGGATGTGGCGGTTCTTGCTAATGTCGTAGTAAATATATTTGTTATAGTGAATATGGAATATGATATGTTGAGTAAAATGTTGTGCTAAGATCTATTTAGGTCAGGAGCTGGTTATAAGTTCTGTTCCTATCCAATAAACAATGGACAAAAGGGTCCTATCTTGTCAGCCTTGTCAGTTTCAGTTCTCCAGTAAACTTGTGATTATCAACACTAACCTCATCGTTGTGGCGGCGGACAGCTAGCCTGTATCCCTCATCCAGTTGAGTGGGAATGTTCACTCTCCCCAAAGCAGACAATCTCAAACAGCTATCCATGTGGGTCTTTGACAGCTCATGTTTCTTAATCTTTCCTGAAAGCTGGTGCATGTCCGTTACACACCAGTCGCTGTCCAAGCGGTGCTGTCTGCCGTGCCGCCTTCAGGGTGAAAGAGTAAGCAGGGGGTAGCAGAAGACTGCATTAGCTACATCGCAGCCTGCTAGCCAGGTTTTTCGTTCGTACCAATTTTGGAAAATCCTCGGGTGTAGGACTTCCCCCTTTAGTAGAAACCTGTTGAATTATTAAATTTGGTCTGGGAGGTCCTAATTGTTTTCGTTGCCAATTTATCTTCATTTGTTCGCCGACAAAAAGGAACTTCTTTCAAAGACACAATCGAGTTGCACTGAAGCCTAGACATTTTGATAGTAGTAGTGAATTGATTGATGAGGCTACCCGCTCTTTTCTTAGTTACGTTCATGGTTATGTTACGTATGACGAAAGCGGCTAAGTGCAAGCCCTCAGAAACCCATAGAGATTGTATTGAAAGCTCTGATATTTGAAAAAATAGATTTTACATGGGAGTCTATGACAGACTTCTGGGCGATTTTCAACCTGACTGAAATCGCCCCAAAAAGGGGGGCCATTTGAAGCACGACTTTAGCCTGATTGGACATTTAGTGGCACTGTGGCAGATCAGACGTCTAGATTACAACACTGATAACTACTGTTGCCGTGATATAATTGATTAGAAAAAAAATCCCTTCCTTTTCCCGTTTGGCAGTGCGTCGCCCATATCGCCCTATTGAACACACCGCCCCTGACTTCTTATAAAGTGATATACGCATCAGCACACCGCTTCAAAGTCAGCTGCCAAGCGATTTCGACGTATGCCTCGGAGCTCCGGTATCAAACGTAACATCACTATCACAAATAACAACCACTATGCGTCATTGAAATATGAATACAAGCCTTTTATCTTATAAACGAGGATAAGGATAGGACTCCCTCACCATTCTTTTCGTAGGCTATAGTTGATATCGGCCGCTTATAGCTGTGAAATACTAACAGCTCAGTCAAACAGCCATTTTGAGTCTATTGATCTGTTCTCTTTAGTACTTGTAGTGTTAATGGTCACGTTAACAATTGTAGCACCGTTTGTGCATTGCGTTTGTTATGCTAACTAGGCCTGCTTTATGGCTACGCTTGCTACTTTTATTAGCGTTATATTGTTTGTTTACTTGCTATGCTATGCAGCCATTGATAAATTAGCTTGCTATAGCTTCGGCCTACCATGCCACATGCTACTGCACCCCCTTTCTTTGATTAACTGCTGCTATATTTATGCAGAACTTTACCAATTTATACTGAACAAAAAACGCAACATGTAAAGTGTTGGTCCCATGTTTCATGAGCTGAAATAAAAGATCCCTGAAACTTTCCATACGGAGAAAAAGCTTATTTTTCTCACATTTTGTGCACAAATTTGTTTACATCCCTGTTAGTGAGCATTTCTCCTTTGCCAAGATAATCCATCCACCTGACAGGTGTGGCATATCAAGAAGCTGATTAAACAGCATGATCATTACACAGGTGCACCTTGTGCTGGGGACAATAAAAGATCACTCTAAAATGTGCAGTTTTGTCACAACACAATGCCACAGATGTCTCAAGTTTTGAGGGAGCGTGCAATTGGCATGCTGACTGCAGGGATGTCCACCAGAGCTGTTGCCAGAGACTTGAATGTTAATTTCTCTACCATAAGCCGCCTCCAATGTCGTTTGAAAGAATTTACACACAACCGGCCTCACAAGCGCAGACCACAGACCTCCACCCAGGACCTCAACATCCGTCTTCTTCACCTGCGGGATCGTCTGAGACCAGCCACCCGGACAGCTGATGAAACTGTCGATTTGCACAACTGAAGAATTTCTGCATCAACTGTCAGAAACCGTCTCAGGGAAGCTCTTCTGTGTGCTCGTCATCCTCACCAGGGTCTTGACCTGACTGCAGTTCGGCGTTTGAATACGACTTCAGTGGGCAAACGCTCACCTTCGATGGCCAATGGCACGCTGGAGAAGTGTGCTCTTCACGGATAAATCCCAGTTTCAACTGTACTGGGCAGATGGCAGACAGCGTGTACAGCGTTGTGTGGGCGAGCGATTTGCTGATGTCAACGTTGTGAACAGAATGCCCCATGGTGGCGGTGGGGTCATGGTATGGGCAGGCATAAGCTACAGACAACGACCACAATTGCATTTTATCAATGGCAATTTGAATGCACAGAGATACCATGACGAGATCCTGAGGCCCATTGTCGTGCCATTCATCCGCCGCCATCACCTCATGTTTCAGCATGATAATGCACGGCCCCATGTCGCGAGGATCTGTACACAATTCCTGAAAGCTGAAAATGTCCCAGTTCTTCCATGGCCTGCATACTCACCAGACATGTCACCCATCGAGCATGTTTGGGATGCTCTGGATCGCTGTGTACGACAGTGTGCTCCAGTTCCTGCCAGTATCCAGCAACTTTGCACAGCCATTGAAGAGGAGTGGGACATCATTCCACAATACACAGCCTGATCAACAGGAGATGTCGCGTTGCATGAGGCAAATGGTGGTCACACCAGATACTGACTGGTTTTCTGATCCACACCCCTACCTTTTCTTAAGGTATCTGTGACCAACAGATGCATATCTGTATTTCCAGTCATGTGAAATCCATAGATTAAGGCCTAATGAATTTTTCAATTGACTGATTTCCTTATATGAACTGTAACTCAGTAAAATCGTAGAAATTGTTGCATGTTGCGTTTATATTCTTGTTCAGTGTATATGCATACTGTCATTGATTATTGCCATTACCAGCCAATGATGTATGTTCATTGCTGTTATTGCCCGTTATTATTTGCACCTTTGTCTCCTTTTAGATAAACCATACTGCATACAAAGCCTACCAAGTCTCAATTCAAGACGAGTCTCATGTCAACAACTGTCACTCATTCCCTGCCATTTATCATCTCCATTACCTGAATCTATAAACACTCTTAAACTGAACTACATCTCTGCCTCCGCCTGTTCTTTAACTGGAGTCCCACAGTAGACCGGCATCACCATAACCCTCACCTAAACCTCAATCAATTACAATCTTGTAACTGAATAATTGTGTGTGACAGGCTAGGGGAGGGGAGGGGAGGGGAGGGGAGGGGAGGGAGGGATGGGGGGTGCAACTCAATATTAGGAAAGTGTTCTTAATGTTTTGTATATCTCAATATATGCATGAAAGCATGAACACATTTTCATGTAACAATTTAACACTCTACCTCTTCCTCTGCCTTCTCTCTCTGAATAAAGCCAGAGATCTTATCCCACTAATCATGTCTAGAGAGAGTGCTGCTCTGCTGGAGAAATCAATCTCAGGCTACCAATTATCAAATGTCAATATCTTTCAAATGGAATCTACACTAAATTAGCAACATTGTCCTAGCTGGCGAATTATGTAAGGCTGTGAGTGGTATTTAATCAGTATCTCTTTCTATTCTCTCACTCTCCTTTCTCTCTCGTTCTGCAGTGCTGCTGATGTTGAGTTAGCTAAGTGAGCGGCATAACTATATCCAATGTGAGACTGTCAGATACCATTAATCTTCAAGCACAGAGAGCAGAGCCATCATATTTGTGGCCATATGCCTTGATAACATACAGGCTGAGAGGTTTCAGTGTGCTTATGATCTTTTTTATAACATAAATAATGCATATACAAAATTGCAAAATTATATCTAAGACAACCAGGAATTATTAGAAAGGTAATTATTGTATCATGATATCCTATCAGAATAAAAACAGTGTAACTTGTCCTTTACCTATAGCATGCCTTTAAATGCAAAGATGGGGAAGAGGTGAACACTGAGTTTTGTGAAACTGTGCTGGAAAATCAGAAGGAAAAGATGCAAACATTCAAACTGTCATACTGTGTGAGGAAGAAGAAGGCAATGACTAGAACCCTATTTGAAAATATTTTGCAAAACAATTAAAGCCATAGATATGCCCAGGCAGTAGGCTAACAGTCCATCTTGAAACCCATTCATATGCAAAAAGGAAGAATTGTATTTTGGTCCAAAAACTCAAACACTCGGAACATTGTAGTCACTCTATAACATATTCATAATTCAAAACAACCAACCGCCTCTCACTTTCATGCCAACTGACTCATTCAAATTTAACCATCCATGTAACCTCCTCTATTAAACAGACAACAGTAGGCTATCTGCTATGATCTTGTGGTGGACAAGTACACAGTCCACATAGTCCCAAAAGTCACGTTCACAGAGAGAGCCCATTTTAAAAAAATACATCCTCAGTGCTGAAACCCCTTATTGTGTTGGTGAGACACTGGACAGGACAGAGGGTGCTCACCCTCTCCGAGGAATCAAAGGCAGTCCTCCGGACGGCACACTGACTGGTGGAACCACTAGCGTGCGTCCCAAATGGCACCCTATTCCCTACACTTAACAATAAAGGTTGAAGAGCGGAAACAAATAAGGTTCTTCAGAGCGATACCATAGGGGAACCATTTTAGGTTCTCTGAAGAACCTTAAATGGGATGGTTCTTTGGAGAATCACACACACTAAACACCTTATTTTATGCAAATAAGGTGTTGAGCCATATTTGCATATTTCCCTGGGTGCCTTTTGAGTGAATTTTAGAGCTACCATTTCCACTCATGACTGTGTTTGTTAGTGACAGCGACATGATTGTTGTATTCATTAAAGGGTGACTGCACTTCCTGATTTGGCCTTGTTTTTCATCAATGTTCATTAAGAAATGCTAGCAGCCATGACTTAAGGTAAACAAGAGTTGTCTTGGGGGTGTGGTTTGATGGGGTGTCTCCTGACTGACTCCCCATCTCAAAATGGTCAAATAATTCAGTTATTTGTGTAGGCTAAAGCCTGCGCTGACTTTGTGTTTAGCCAAGCTGACAGCAGCTAGCTACCATAGCTTGGTGATAACTGCAGCTGGCTATCCTATCTAGCTGATATTTATCTGTCAAATCAGTTATGGCAAGATAGCAAGAGCCAGTGTCTGGAATGCGTTTCATAAGACACTCATTCTACAACACCTTGTTACGAAAGCAGCTTGCAACTTAGTTTCAACGTTCAACTGTGATTTGAATGCCCGGTCTTGAGTCAGCTCAACTGCCCTACTACACAATATTATATAACTAGCTAGTTTTGTCTCGTCTCTTCTTATGTCCGTTGTTAGATCTCTCCAGGTAGACAAATCCCAGAACTAATGTCCCTACAGGTGTAGGCTACATGTGGACATTGCACAAACATCTCCGGCGCGGCTCACTCCTGGATTGCGTCCTACCTGACCGGTCGCTCCTACCAAGTGGCGTGGCGAGAAGCTGTCTCCGCACCACGTGCTCTCACCACTGGTATCCCCCAAGGCTCAGTTCTAGGCCCTCTCCTTTTCTCCCTATACACCAAGTCACTTGGCTCTGTCATATCCTCACATGGTCTCTCCTATCATTGCTACGCTGACGATACACAACTAATCTTCTCCTTTCCCCCTTCTGATAACCAGGTGGCGAATCGCATCTCTGCATGTCTGGCAGACATATCAGTATGGATGACGGATCACCACCTCAAGCTGAACCCTGGCAAGACGGAGCTGCTCTTCCTCCCGGGGAAGGACTGCCCGTTCCATGATCTCGCCATCACGGTTGACAACTCCGCTGTGTCCTCCTCCCAGAGTGCGAAGAGCCTAGGCGTGACCCTGGACAACACCCTGTCGTTCTCCGCCAACATCAAGGCGGTGACCCGCTCCTGCAGGTTCATGCTCTACAACATTCGGAGAGTACGACCCCTGCCTTACACAGGAAGCGGCACAGGTCCTAATCCAGGCACTTGTCATCTCCCGTCTGGACTACTGCAACTCGCTGTTGGCTGGCCTCCCTGCCTGTGCCATTAAACCCCTACAACTCATCCAGAATGCCGCAGCCCGTCTGGTGTTCAACCTTCCCAAGTTCTCTCACGTCACCCCCTCCTCCGCACACTCCACTGGCTTCCAGTTGAAGCTCGCATCCGCTACAAGACCATGGTGCTTGCCTATGGAGCAGTGAGGGGAACGGCACCTCTGTACCTTCAGGCTCTGATCAGTCCCTACACCCAAACGAGGGCATTGCGCTCATCCACCTCTGGCCTGCTGGCTCCCTTCCTCTGCGGAAGCATAGTTCCCGCTCAGCCCAGTCAAAACTGTTCGCTGCCCTGGCACCCCAATGGTGGAACAAGCTCCTCACGACGCCAGGACAGCGGAGTCACTCACCACCTTCCGGAGACATTTGAAACCCCACCTCTTTAAGGAATACCTGGGATAGGATAAAGGAATCCTTCTACACCCCCCCAATTGTAAAGTGGTTATCCCACTGGCTATAGGGTGAACGCACCAATTTGTGAGTCGCTCTGGCTAAGAGCGTCTGCTAAATGACGTTAATGTGCCCTTGAGCAAGGCACTTAACCCTAATTGCTCCTGTAAGTCGCTCTGGATAAGAGCGTCTGCTAAATGACTAAAATGTAAATGTAAAATGTAGATACATCAGCAAAAAATAAATGGATGTGTTCATGTTACAAAGACAAAACATTTTCTGCTGTAAATATGTTGATGTGCTTATAAAGACAGTATGCCTACACTTTACCTAACAAATTAAAATCAGTTGTGAGTAGAGTACAACTTCAGCGGTCTAACCAGAACTAATGTAGAATGGCATTTCTATTTCTATGGTATATTTGCCCAAATCTAAAGATTTGTCTGTCTAACACACTGACATGCACATCTCTCCAGCTGAGGTTCTGTCTTCAGTAGTAGATGAAGTCCCTTCCATCTATGTAGTGTTTTACAGGTTATGGACATGTGCAGGCAGGTGGCAGGAGGGGTGGATAGCATGACACTCCATCCTGGATATGACAGAGTTTGCCTCATGTCCAGCAGGCAGAGTTAAATAATTACAGGTAGATGTGAGATGCAGGAGGATGGCACCAATGACTTATATATACAATAGAAGACTGATAGAGGGGTGCTGTGTTGAAGCCACCATGCCTCCATCTTGGCATTCCCCCACCACTGTGAAAAATATTTTGGAAGCTTTAGACATGCATTTATTGTCTACATTCGTTTTTTGCCACATTTATTCTATTACAGACACGTTAATGCATACTTTTCAAGTATATTATGTGAGCTAAACATAAAAGCCTGAAAATATCTATAAAAACATTGTCCTTAAAGTATTTTTTTTTAGAGATTACTAATGTTAGGGTAACGTGGGGTAATTAGCCCCCCAGGGTAACTTAAAGTGGAACTGACAGTATTTTAGCAACATTAAATCGTATTAGAATCTCTTCATATACACCCCCAGGAAGAATATGACACCATTTTTTACATTTTCTGACAAGCAAGCATTTAGATTGTAATTTTATGCTTTCATAAATTCATAGAATGTTTGGGAATGACATAGAGTAATGCATTTGTGAAAATTCTTTAGCAATATAGAGTGGGAAAGAGGCCTTGCGTTTGGACAATTAATAGACACTGCAGTAAATAAAACCTAATAAAAACATATCTTGTCCAGGCCCGGAGTCTACGCAGACCAGTGCGCCATAGCCAATCAGAGCTACAGTAGGCCTTTATGCAAATAAGCCATTGCCACACGGGCCAGCCACCATTCACTTTTAACTGGACTGTGTGTTTACAGGCAGTAGCAATAGCGCGACTTTAGATCATTTGAACGCATTCGCCAAAAGCCACAAAATACACCTGAATGGATTTCTGCAAATATGTAAATACCACGGGAGTCCTCTTCCATTTGGGAACTTTACAGTCCTATTGATCAAACAACATGAAAAGGTAGGCTCTCTCTCTCCCTCGGTTATGCACATCAACAACAACAAGATCAACAATTAATGCTAGCCAGATGAGCTAAAATCTAATGAGGGAACATTAGATAAACCCTCTCAAACTTTTTCAGCTTGTTGGCTGTCAAAAATGCACTGATAAATGATGGGGAATAGTGGCCTGCTCGTCATTCTGCAGCTTGCCTGCCAATGTATGCTTGTCCCAACCAACGTATTGACAGCTGAATGGGAACTTGCGTTCCCGCCCATTTGATCGATGCGAAGTACATTTGATTGAAAACAAAGGGTGCGTTCGTAAATTGCCTCCAGTGTGTCAGTGCGCTCTGGGTCATTCGTAAATTCAGAGCATTTCGCTCTCTGAGCACACACTGCACTATTGACACTGGACGCTCTGGCCAAGGAGTAGGGTTGATCTGAGCGTTCCTCACAATGGCAGTCAAGCACCCAAGCTAACTGGCTGAAGTTGGCTAGCTTGCTAGCTACTTCCAGACACACATGAGAGAACACCTCACTCTGATCATTTTACTCGCCCTAGCAGAGCTGGTTAGGCTGTTTACATGTTATCTAGAGTGTTAGTGACTAACTGTGCTGCTGGCAAAAATGTATTACTTTCTTTGCTGATGTTTACTGACACCGGTCATATTCAGAGGGTGTAGTGCGTTCAATTATTCTGCGCTCTGCCACACTCAGACGAGAGTGCTTTGAAATCGGAGCAGATAGCCAGAGTGAATTTACGAACTCAAGAGATATGCTAACTGGATAACCTTTGTTCATATTCATCATAGATAGCTAGCTAGCAAGCAAAGCGATTCACATTTCTTGCTAGCTAATCAAATGACACCTGCATCTCTAGCTGTAGCCACGAAAAACGATATGAGGGGAAGAAGTCGGTAAATTTACCCACTCCTCCAATGACATGACATCCTCCCAGCAGCTAGCTAGCTAACGTTAGGCTCCGTGTTTTTAGCTTGCTAAATAAATAGCTACATAAATAGATACGCTAGCCTATTAGCCATGCTACTAGCTAGCAAAGTGATTCACATTTCTTGCTAGCTAACCAAATGACACCTGCATCTCTAGCTGTTGCCACCGAAAAACGATATGAGGGGAAAGTCAGTCATTCACCCACTCCTCCAATGACATGTCATCCTTCCAGCAGCTAGCTAGCTAACGTTAGGCCAAATAGTTTTATAACTAAACCAAGATAGACCACTGTCATTTCAAATGGTAACAAATTAGTCATAGTGGGCAGAACAAGCAAGGAGGTGGGCAGAGGCAAGCACGAGCTAGCGAGATCCTATTGGTGCGTTCTAACACACATTTGCATATTTCCGTTAGGGAACGCCTACTCTGAAGTGCCCGAATGCAATAACTGTCGTAGAAATATTTGACTCGAAAGTAGTCAACTCAAAAATATCTCTCAAGAAACTGGAGCTTGTGAATTAAAAAATTAGACTTTATTATTGCGTAACAAAGCCGAGCTGCTCCATGGAACAACTGGCTCTCCTTGGCTCAAAGATCTCCTTTTATACAAATACAAGTGCACAATCATGCCAACATAGCATATACAGTTACTCCCCTTAGGGCAAATGATTAACTTATTTTAGTGCCACTCTACCCTTATCTTTCAACGTCCAGATGTCACATGTGGTTTACTCCAAAAGGCCATGGGCGCTTTTCCATATGAGGCCTCTTTCCCTTATCTCATTATATTGGTGGCGTGGCTCAGACACTTTCTTAAAAATTAATATACATACATTCATTAAAGCACGGTTACACACTGCATTGATTACAGTGGGGAAAAAAAGTATTTAGTCAGCCACCAATTGTGCAAGTTCTCCCACTTAAAAAGATGAGAGAGGCCTGTAATTTTCATCATAGGTACACGTCAACTATGACAGACAAAATGAGAAAAAAAATCCAGAAAATCACATTGTAGGATTTTTAATGAATTTATTTGCAAATTATGGTGGAAAATAAGTATTTGGTCAATAACAAAAGTTTCTCAATACTTTGTTATATACCGTTTGTTGGCAATGACACAGGTCAAACGTTTTCTGTAACTCTTCACAAGGTTTTCACACACTGTTGCTGGTATTTTGGCCCATTCTTTCATGCAGATCTCCTCTAGAGCAGTGATGTTTTGGGGGCTGTCGCTGGGCAACACGGACTTTCAACTCCCTCCAAAGATTTTCTATGGGGTTGAGATCTGGAGACTGGCTAGGCCACTCCAGGACCTTGAAATGCTTCTTACGAAGCCACTCCTTCGTTGCCCGGGCGGTGTATTTGGGATCATTGTCATGCTGAAAGACCCAGCCACGTTTCATCTTCAATGCCCTTGCTGATGGAAGGAGGTTTTCACTCAAAATCTCACAAAACATGGCCCCATTCATTCTTTCCTTTACACGGATCAGTCGTCCTGGTCCCTTTGCAGAAAAACAGCCCCAAAGCATGATGTTTCCACCCCCATGCTTCACAGTAGGTATGGTGTTCTTTGGATGGAACTCAGCATTCTTTGTCCTCCAAACACGACGAGTTGAGTTTTTTTAACCAAAAAGTTATATTTTGGTTTCATCTGACCATATGACATTCTCCCAATCCTCTTCTGGATCATCCAAATGCACTCTAGCAAACTTCAGACGGGCCTGGACATGTACTGGCTTAAGCAGGGGGACACGTCTCCCACTACAGGATTTGAGTCCCTGGCGGCGTAGTGTGTTACTGATGGTAGGCTTTGTTACTTTGGTCCCAGCTCTCTGCCGGTCATTCACTAGGTCCCCCCGTGTGGTTCTGGGATTTTTGCTCACCGTTCTTGTGATCATTTTGACCCCAAGGGGTGAGATCTTGCGTGGAGCCCCAGATCGAGGGAGATTATCAGTGGTCTTGTATGTCTTCCATTTCCTAATAATTGCTCCCACAGTTGATTTATTCAAACCAAGCTGCTTACCTATTGCAGATTCAGTCTTCCCAGCCTGGTGCAGGTCTACAATTCTGTTTCTGGTGTCCTTTGACAGCTCTTTGGTCTTGGCCATAGTGGAGTTTGGAGTGTGACTGTTTGAGGTTGTGGACAGGTGTCTTTTATACTGATAACAAGTTCAAACAGGTGCCATTAATACAGGTAACGAGTGGAGGACAGAGGAGCCTCTTAAAGAAGAAGTTACAGGTCTGTGAGAGCCAGAAATCTTGCTTGTTTGTAGGTGACCAAATACTTATTTTCCACCATAATTTGCAAATAAATTCATTAAAAATCCTACAATGTGATTTTCTGGAAAAAAAATTCTCATTTTGTCTGTCATAGTTGACGTGTACCTATGATGAAAATTACAGGCCTCTCTCATCTTTTTAAGTGGGAGAACTTGCACAATTGGTGGCTGACTAAATACTTTTTTTCCCCACTGTATATGTCTTATTTAGGCATGCATCTGGATGATAAAATGTCAATAATGTTTGACATTTCCCAACATTTTGCCTTAATGATACATAAAATATTTCTATATATTCCCCCCTTTGGGACTTCCAACAAAGTCCCAACAGTACAAAGATTAACTTTAAAATGAATGTAAGCATGTGCATTTACTTATTCTTAGCCTTGCCACATGTGGTTACCTTTACATGTATATTTTAAACCAATATATCTTCCTCATTGTTAGACCCATCCTGATGAGGACCCAGAGCCCAGTCAGGTATTGGATACAAGTCTGGAAGGTGTTCCTCTAAATTAACCTCCAAGTTTTTCTGTTGAGCTTTGTAACCATGGCAGGCCCATCCTCCCCCAGGAACAACACCATACAGACATTCAGGATTCCCAAATGGACAGTCCATTGGTCCTCCTTTAACATTACAAGGTTTCCCATATTCATTAACATACTGTCCTGGATCCCTGAACTGGATGTATTTCTTTGTAAACATTGCTCCCCACTTTTGTTTAGTTGTAGCATTTCCCATATATATGTTAGTATCCTAACACATCAAAATATGCAACTTTGTCTTAACAATAATATCTAGGACATGGTGTCAACATCTTTAGCTTACATAACCTTTTTCACCCATATCACAAGTATTATAACAATCAAAAGAATCAATATCACCTTGGCACATATTGACACTGGCAGAATGTATATTTATATTATCATAATTCTAGCACTAACTTCCTCATAATGAGAATTACAACAGATCAGTATCTTAATGCATTCCTAGTCTAAATTACTATACATTTAGCAGTGTATAATACCTCCTTAATCAACATACTACCTTAACCAACGCTCCCTTCCTCTACCGGCACTCAATCTTCTGGCGTCTTCATTATGTTCTTCAGATAGCTTCATAGTTCATCTTGGATTGCCCATGTCAATATCCCAATTCCAATGTCACACCTGAACCACCTCACCTCTACCCCCATTCTGTTTTGTCCATTTGCCAACCGGTATACCAGCACCATCAGAGATGTTATATTTGAATACATCTCTATTCATACCCACTCCAAATGGACTCCTGTCACACTCTTGAGAGAAAAGGCATAAGAGAAAAGAAAAGGCAGTTGATTGCTTCGATTGGATGCTGGTTCTGATTCAGATCTCCTGGTAGAGGTGATGCTGGACAGGAACATTTTTCAACGCCTTTGTTGCTCCTCTTCAGCCGGGTAGAGTTTATTTTTTATTTTTTATTGAGGTTCACACCGTTCTGGACTGAATTATCTCTGCTATGCATCAAGACACCATCTGTTGCAACCTTGAGAAAGGACAAATCATAACAATTTAGTTGAGTTCATTTCCAATCCAAAACATCCCTATAAGCATTGACTATATGACACGTTATTATGTTTCACCAATCATTCTTAATACCAATTTCTAATACTTGATCCTGCTGCCAGATACATTTTTCCTTGAGCGGTCCCTGTATTCCAAAGGTTATCTGTATAAATCCCACATATTTCACATTCTCCCTTGTATTCTTCTATATTCTATAACCCAATTGTTTTATTGTACCACTCCTATATATTTTCTCATAGTCTATTTGACATTACTCTGGCGTTTTCCTTTTCCTTGTTCCTATTCTAACCACTAATTGCTTACCCTTCTCTCCCCATCCTGGTTGATTATACAATTGTTTATATTTAGGATTTCCTAAATATTACAAACATTCTGCTGGCCAATATGGTCTTTCCGAGTTCCTTATATGACAAAAGTTGTGGTTGAATCATAGCACAGTCCTAGTAACTGTGGAGATGTTGAACTACTGTTAATTATCTAAAACTGAGATGTGGTGCATATTAGACTATTTTCTTTATTTAATTGTAATGCAATATATTGTACTCATCTATACCAATCATTGTTTAACGGCTCCTTCCATTCCCTTTATTCTGTATTTGGTATGGCTCTAACATGTACAGGGTTTAGTGCACTTTCCCAAGGAATAACTATTCCAATAACACTTCCCCCTGGAAATCTAACACTAAATACTACATCAAATTGTTTATCTAAGTCTTGGGCTGTTCTCCTTATGTCTATGATTCACCTGTCTCTTTCTTTAATTATCTTAAGGTCACACTACACCATGTGACTTCCCCATACTTTGTACTGGTTCCTCCCACACCAATAATAATTTAACCCTTGTATTTTAATAGTGATCCCTTCCTGCATTTTAGTTATGGTTCCTGCCTGTGCAAGAATATACATTTTAATCCTGTCTATATCCCAACTATGTCTTGTTCTTCTGCTCTTTACTATTATCAGTACACCATTCCCCTTATTCTCAGAGAACTAGTCAAGTGCAGAGAAATCAATGATGGGGATATCTGGTGCATCTTGAATGTCTGGAATATCTCGAAGATCTAGAAGGTCTTGAAGGTTTTGAAGATCACGAAGGTCTCGAAGATCTGCCCCTCCGCCGAGGGAATCAGCAAGAACACGTAGCTCATCAGTAATTGCCATCCTGACCCATCTGATTCTCGGCAGCATCCTCAGCTCTCTCATCTCTCAGTCATCGGTTCCCTCACTCTGGTACAATGGTTTAGATGATACCAGGTCACGCTCCCCTCTATCCGTACCGCCGTTGGTGTAACCTGGACGACGATGTATGGTCACTTTAGCTGTTAACCTTCTTCCGTCACTAGGGTCTCCGGATCAGCCAGAGTCCTTCTCAATCTATCGACATCGGTCTGCGAAGAGTGTCCTTCTACCAGCCTACCCATAGGGAAGCACGGAGTTACTGCTGCAAAGACACAAGCACAGACAAACACAAAAGACAACAATGCTACCCAATGGCGGGCCGTCTTCCTCTCCTGGGGTTGGAACACTCCTATAGTGGGAAACATGGATCTAAGTATCGGTCTCTCCCACTTTTACCATCATTGAGGTAGCCAACAACACCTGGTACGGGCCCCTCCACATAGGGTCTTTCCAGCTCTTTCTTCTGTAGTCGTTTGCCATCACATAGTCTCCAGGGTGCAGAAAATACTCAGATTCTCCTACTCAGTTGGGCAGAGTTATCTTCACCCATGAAAATAAAATCTTAAGAACATTGTTAGGTTAGGTGAGACACAGTATGCTACTTATGTCCTCTCATCCGTCAAGAGAAGCCTTGAGATTATGAAGCGCACCTACTTCCAGCTTGTTGTAGTCCACTAATTTCATGGACAGACCGCCTCTACACCATGCCTCCTATCACAAAAACTAAACAATTTTTACCTAACCCATAACACATTATTACTACTGCTCATATCCTTAATACACCTTGCATATTTCCCCACAAAACCATTATAAAACATTAAAATCTATGTAAGCCCAACTTCCCCCCTTGGACACATGCATCACATCGTGATTCATGTGTTCAAAAAACAAAACAACAACAATATTGCCTATCAAACCAAAAATAATAACTAAACTTAAAATGACAACCTTTGAGCATATCTTTACTTAACTGTATCCCATAACACTATTCAAGGAATACCTCTCCTTCAGGACTAACTCTCTCACTTCATCCTTGTCCTGTTTGGACTAATATATAGGATTTTTTCCAAATTATAAACTTCTTCACAATTATCCTTATTATATCTAACCCCCAATTCAGCATGCCTCTAGAATTTACAGTGCGGGTGATCAAGTCACACTATAAAGCCAGGACAGATTTCAGAGGTCATTGAAATCATTCAATGAATTGTTCCATCCAATAGTATACTACTCATTAACAACCATCAAAACATTTCATAAATGTTGTATCCCGAGTGTACAGTAAGTCCTTAGTACTGCTCTTTTCAAAATAAATCACACGTATTTGCTTATCCCTCAGTAAATAAAAGCCAAAATTACATGTGTTTGCCCCTTTAAGATATTTCACTTCTATCCCGTGAAAAAACCTAAAATACAAATAAAAATCCCATACAGTTAACATTTCATACTAAGTGGGTTGTTTGTGGTTATTTAAACACCATATAGTAAAACAATAAACAAACAAAAATGGCCAGGCCCTATTTATAGTCTCTGAAAGTATTTCAAAGAAAAAATAAAATCACTCTCCCCTTTTTCCTGGAAGAAAAAGTACACATTTAGTTAATTTACATTTTGATACCTCCTAACCAGTCCAAACAATCCAAATTCGAAATTCTCACATCTCCTAATTCTCCTACTCAGAAAACCCTCAAGAACATCACTTGTGACTGCTCCCTTCCCTGATGAATTCCACAATCCAGTGCACATAAAGTCCCATAAGATTTAAACCCCAAGGCTTTTCCGTAACCACAAATACAGTCAATTAATCCGTGTAAGGAATCAGTGATATTTGATCCCAAGTATCTATTAAAATGTTGTTTGAGACGTGGGTCTCCTACATCTCCTTCATCATTCATTCTGTAGGGGATTTCCATCAATCCCAGAAAAGACTCCCAACCAAGACACATTTATCATGTTTCATTAAGTGGAATATACACCTATAACATAACAAACCCATAACCACTTTCCAGTAATCTAATCATTTCAACCTGTTGCATTGTTTTTAGTAAAAAATATATATTGTTGTGTAATCAATCCAGAACCCACAAGAAGTTAGTGCTGTCTCCTGTCCCCTAGTCCAAAATAAATGATTCTCTAGCTATCCTGATTTGGTCCTTCCCATGAGTTCTAAGACTGCTGCCATTCAGCCAAGCTGAGCCCATTCCCTTGCCGATTACCCTGTTGTGGTTGCCTAGGCCACCACAGCTTAGTAGGACAATCCCTTCTTGTATGTCCTGATTGACTGCACCCCCAGCAGACCCCTGGTCTTCTTGGTCCACCATTCTGGTTTTGCCACTGTCCAAGGGATTGTTGTGTGTACACATTCACTACTGGTAAGGTAGGAGCTCTTTGGCCTTGCTGCTGAGGCAGTGGTTGTTGACCTTCCTGGACGACAGGTGTAGCTTGTGTTTTCTTTTTGTTCTTTCTTGTCATCTCTTCCAGCTGCAACTGTCCCAGTTTTCTCAGAATCTCTCTCCATTGCTCCGCCAATTTCCATTCATCCCTCCTGTATTTCTCCATTGCGTGGATAATATGGTCGCAGAATTCCTTGCGGGATTCTGCCGTTAGTCCCACCACATCTTCTAGTTGGCTTCTGACAGGGGTTGGCATTGCTTCCATCAATGATGTCCTGAACAGTGTTGTCATCAGTGGATCCCCCTCTGGATCTCTTTCTGTTTCTTGTTCAGAGTTAGCATACTGTTCAAGTTCTTCATCCTCCTCATTACTTGTCTTCTCCACATCCTTTTTCCCATCATACTCTTGTTCATCCATCACAGTCTATATCTAACTGTGATTGTTCTCCTCTTCCTGGTGTGAAAACCTGCTGCTTCCTTTTTTCTCCTTCTATCTCTACATTCCCTATTATTGAGACTAGAACCGTAGCCTGAGAATACTGCCCCCCTTCTGTGTATGGTGGTGGTGTAATTAAGCCAGCTTTTTTTGGTTCACTCTCCCTCTATTGTTATCCTTCTAGCTTTGTATCATTACTGGATTAATGACATATGTAATAACTGTTTCGCATTAGGTTGTGCCTTTTTCTGATAATGTTGTAATTGTAGCCTATTGCATTAATTTAGTTTAAAATACAAACTTGTTGTTGAACAAATCTAGAACCTACATTAAGTCGGTACTATCCCATCAGCATAATAGTTAAAACTACCTACACTCCACTGGTCCACGTAGCGAAAACAAATTATTGTTTTAGAATTCATTAACTATTTGCATACATCACTGGTGTCACACAAACTATAGAACAAAGTAATAGCAATTAGAATTTGTCAAATAAATGTTTTCCATCCAACTATTCAGACTTGCTTCAAATATCTCTTTCAACTTGATACAGTCAAGCAAGTACGACTCTATTTTACCCGAGAACTAAAACATGGCATTAGTAAAGTCTATTCACAACCCAACAATAACTAATAGTAAATTTGTATTCATATTATTAAAAGACGTTACTTTCATTCCAGTCTACCTAAACAATTCAAATTATGGCCACAACTCTATCGCAATTGCCAGTCCGCTATTCAAATGTATGTAACTGTCCTTTCTGATTAGACTATAGTCACTCCTCCCTCTTTCCCGTTGAATAAGTGAGTCCTTCAGTCTAAAAAGACGCAGGCTGCTAAATCGTCCAGTATTATATTACAAAATCAACCCTGACTGTTCCGTCAATCTAAACAACCCACAACCATAGTTGAACTATACTTAGAAAACCTAGATTCTAATCAGCGATGTAGAATCTACAGTGGGGAAAAAAACGTATTTAGTCAGCCACCAATTGTGCAAGTTCTCCCACTTAAAAAGATGAGAGAGACCTGTCAACTATGACAGACAAAATGAGAAAAAAAAATCCAGAAAATCACATTGTAGGATTTTTAATGAATTTATTTGCAAATTATGGTGGAAAATAAGTATTTGGTCAATAACAAAAGTTTCTCAATACTTTGTTATATACCTTTTTTTTTTTATTCTATCAAAGGGCCCAAATTTTGAATGTTAACCCTATCCCAGTTATTATTTTACTGTAGACAATTTATCACAATACTACATCACCTCTAAAGTTTCCAAATATAATGTCAGAAACACACCCTAAAAGATTGACCAAAATACAATGCATAGACGTCATATGATCACACCGGTACACGTGACCTGTTCCTCCAACAGGATTCCTCATACCCCTCCTAGTAATGTGAATTTTCCACTCAGTTGATAAATGTGTATCCACATAATATTTATTATTCTCTTTCCTAATGCGAGATTAGGCATGCCCTTTCTCCACCAGGCAGAAGCTTCAAATGACCTCAAATATAACTCCTTTCCTTACAGAAAAGGCTATTACTTGCAGGATTTCTTATTATTCTCACTCACACAGATGAGCAGCCACTTGTGCCCACATGAATCAGACAGTTGAATGACTCACAGTAGCCCAAGAAAACCACTCATCCACATGAGATGATCAGACCTACTCTATTTAACACTTTCTCTATATTTGAAGCCCTTGTGGCTATTTAACCCGTTCACCTACTCAGGATGACCGGTGTTAACTCCAATTTATGGTGTCACCTACTCCGGATGACCTAACTTTTTACCTGATCGACCCTTTCTGATTCACTTCCCCGACACAAAAAATATGATTTTATAAGGATTTCTATCTACCTATATAGCCCTCTAGGTGATTCACTTCCTCAACAAACCCTTACTGGACTTCTATCTTACGCTTTCCTAAGCGACCTGTAAATTCAGCCCTTTTCTCTGATACACTTCCTCGACACAGAAAAAAGCGGTATTGCACAGGATTTCTGCCTACCTAAGCAGCCCTCTAAACGATACACTTCCTCGACACGTTTAGAGCGGTATCTGTAGGGCTTTGACCAATTTATTATCTGATCGTTCAAACAGATGGACAGCCGCCCGTGCCAAAGCAACCCAGACAAAGCGATCAGCAGGATGAATCAAATGAATCAAATGACTTGAACAGATGGTTCAGACGAACAACAGAGTGACATCGACATGTATTTTTAAATCTCTATTTTTAAGTCTCTAATTTTCTGGTTCTTACATTTGGAGAGACCTACTTGGTATTCTGCAGCTGAGGCCGGTCCCCAGATCAAACCACACAAACTTTATACTATATAAGTAAGAACTTGACTTACCTTTTTAAAAGCGGCCGCTTTGTTTGTATGGTCCGTCCAAGCCGTTTCACAGCCACAGATGACCACCGTCTTTGGTCCCTGTTTCCAACTCCTGGCAAGCTCGCCATTTATGTTGCAGAAATATTTGACTCGAAAGTAGTCAACTCAAAAATATCTTCAAGAAACTGGAGCTTGTGAATTAAAAAATGTGACTTTATTATTGGGTAACAATGCCGAGCTGCTCCATGGAACAACTGGCTCTCCTTGGCTCAAAGATCTCCTTTTATACAAATACAAGTGCACAATCATGCTTACATAGCATATACAGTTACTCCCCTTAGGGCAAATGATTAACTTATTTTAGTGCCACTCTACGCTTAGATTTAAACGTCCAGATGTCACATGTGGTATACGCCAAAAGGCCATTGGCGCTTTTCCATATGAGGCCTCTTTCCCTTATCTCATTTTATTAGTGGCGTGGCTCAGACTCTTTCTTAAAAAATAATATACATACATTCATTAAAGCACGGTTACACACTGCATTGATTATATTCCTTATTTAGGCATGCATCTGGATTATAAAATGTCAATCATGTTTACTATATTTTACCTTTGACATTTCCCAACATTTTGCCTTAATGATACATAAAATATTTCTATATAACTCAATTCGCCTTTGCACTCCTTCTAAACAACGCAATTTTTTGAAACTTTGGCAAAGTCTACAAAACGTAGTCCACTCTGTAACTGATTCTAGTTTTGGGAACAGAACACCGTATTGAGATCAAATTATTCATCGATGAGAAAATGACCAGAATGTCGGACAAAATCCATCTCGTTCCTTCTCCCACTGCCGGCCACTGGACTTCCTCTCACTACACCAAGCGGATGCTTCACATTTATGCATCCTGTGAAATATCTGTCTCATTGTTTTATCTGTGGTTAGGCTCTGTGTGTTTAGCTTGCTAAATAAATAGCTACATAAATAGATATGCTAGCCTATTAGCCATGTTATGACTGACTTGTGATCATTACCCTTGCTAGTTTGATTGTATTGACATACCTAGCCTTAGTTACATTTGTTTGTTTTTGTCCAAATATTGAGTCATTGAAACTGAAACAGTGCATCCCGAATGGGTGGAGGCAGCAAACAATGTACCAGGCCAGCTGTGATATAAAACCCTTTAGCAATATTTTTTGGACTACCAAGAAATGTATTGGTGAATTATATTAATCACGCATTGAACTGCCTCCATCTATTCTGGAAACAGTGCCTTAAAGTCATGGAATTTTGAGTCAAATGTAACCTATTTTTAAAACATCTTATAAAGTTGGATTTGTAGCATAAACTGGGAATTTGATATATTTCACTGATATTATGATTGTCTGTTTGTTTCATATCTGCAAAGTAGTTAAAACTCTGTCAGTTCCACTTTAAGTCACTCTAACAAAATTATTCTGAGGGAAGTTGATCTAATATTTCATCATTTAGAAGAAGTTATAACATTAGGGAATATACTGTAGTGCATTTGGAAAGTGTTTAGACCCCTTCCCTTTTTCCACATTTTGTTATGTAACAGCCATATTCTAAAATTGATTAAATAACACAATTTCCTAATCAATCTACACACAATATTCTATAATGATGAAAATAAAACCGTTTTTTATAGATTTTTGCACATTTATTAAAAATTAAAAACAGAAATAATGTATTTACATAAATGTTCAGACCCTTTGCTATGAGACTCGAAATTGAGCTCAGGTCCATCCTGTTTCCATTGATCATCCTTGAGATGTTTCTACAACTTGATTGGAGTCCACCTGTGGTACATTTTATTGATTGGACATGATTTGGAAAGGCACACACCGGTCAATATAAGGTTCCACAGTTAACAGTGCATGTCAGAGCAAAAACCAAAAGCCGCACACTCTAGGAGCTCAGATGCAATAATTTAATATCCTAATAACCAAAGTCTCGCCAGACAAGCTGTCTTCATCAGGGTATAGACAGCTTGTCTGTCAAAACGGTGGTTATTAGGATATTAAATTATTGCATCTGAGCTCCTAGAGTGTGCGTCTTTCCTTTTCTTTTTCAAGTGTTTTACGCCGTCAGCCAGCACCTCGCCTAAATAGGTGTGCGTTTCTTTCGCCTTTAGAGCAGAAACCAAGCCATGAGGTGGAAGGAATTGTCCATAGAGCCCAGAGACAGGATTGTGTTGAGGAAGAGATCTGGGGAAGGGTACCACAACATTTCTGCAGCATTGAAGGTCCCCAAGAACACAGACTCTTCCTAGAGCTGGCCGCCCGGCCAAACTGAGCAATTGGAGGAGAAGGGCCTTGGTCACAGAGGTGACCAAGAACCTGATGGTCACTCTGACAGAACTCTAGAGTTCCTCTGTGGAGATGGGAGAATCTTCCAGAAGGACAACCATCTCTGCAGCACTCCACCAATCAGGCCTTTATGGTAGCGGCCAGACGGAAGCCACTCCTCAGGCACCTAAAGGACTCTCAGACCATGAGAAACAAGATTCTCTGCTGATGAAACCAAGATTGAACTCTTTGGCCTGAATACCAAGCGTCACGTGTGGAGGAAACCTGGCACCATCCCTAAGCATGGCGGTGGCAATATCATGCTGTGGGGATGTTTCTCAGAGGCAGGGACTGGAAGACTAGTCAGGATCGAGGGAAAGATTAACGAAGCAAAATGCAGAGAACCTTGATGAAAACCTGCTCCAGAGCGCTCAGGACCTCAAACTGGGGCTAAGGTTCACCTTCCAAAAGGACAACGACCCTAAGCACACAGCCAAGACAACACAGGAGTGGCTTCGGGACAAGTCTCTGAAAGTCCTTGTGTGGCCCAGCCAGAGCCCGGACTTGAACCCAATCGAACATCTGAAAATAGCTGTGCAGCAACGCTCCCCATCCAACCTGACAGAGCTTGAGAGGATCTGCAGAGAAGAATGGGAGAAATTCCCCAAATACAGGTGTGCCAAGCTTGTAGCATCATACCTAATAAGACTTGAGGCTGTAATCGCTGCCAAAGGTGCTTCAACAAAGTACTGAGTAAATGGTCTGAATACTTATGTAAATGTTATATTTCAGTTTTTTATTTTTAGTAAATTAGCAAACATTTCTAAAAACCTGTTTTTGCTTTGCCATTATGGGGTATTATGTGTAGATTTGAGGAAAAAACCCAATTGAATCCATTTTAGAATAAGGCTGTAACTTAACAAAAAGTGGGAAAAGTCAATGGGTCTGAATACTTTCCGAATGCACTGTTTGTTTGCGAGTGTTTTTTGTTGTAATCATTCCAAATACAACAGTAATTTTTGTTGTTGTTGATATTATCAACAAGTTACTTGGCTATATAAAAGATTGTCCATCTTTTTGCTTTTCGGAGAAAGCAAACATGAGCTTCTCCACATTTGAGTAATTTAGCAGACGCTCTTATCCAGAGCGACTTACAGTTAGTGAATGCATACATGTTTTGTTTTTTTCATACTGGCCCCCCTGTGGGAAACGAACCCACATCGCTGCCGGCCAAACCCTCCCCTACCTTGGACGACGCTGGACCAATTGTGCGCCGCCCATGGGTCTCCCGGTCGCGGCCTGCTGCGACACAGCCTGGACTCGAACCAGGATCTCTAGTGGCACAGCTAGCACTGCGATGCAGTGCCTTAGACCACTGAGCCACTCTTTCAACCACCACGAACCTGTGTGGTTGAAAGCCTCCTCTCATACCCAGCCTCCCGACACAAGCCTCTCCCAAGCGGGTGTGATACCTAGGCTACTACTGTGGCGTTCTGCACTGCTTGGCCCTCACCTTTCAGTCTGCTGACTCTGCTACCGACTACCCAGGCCTGTGTAGTGTATTAGGATTATGTCTTTGTTAATGGTTTTTCATGAAGAAATGGAATGTTGTTTATGTTAGTTCAAAAGTAGCCAGTTGTAGGGTGACGCCCCAGGGGAGACAGGTGATTGGACAGCAGAGGGAGCAACCCATATTTTTACATTGTTTATAAGTACAGGCTGGAGGCAGGGGGTGTTAGAAACAGACAGATTAGTTTGGGACGCTGTTTCTCCAGACACTGCAGGTCTGTAAACTTATGCTGACATCTTGTGATATGAATAAACCTTCTAATCAAAGTGCAGTCTAAGCAGACTCTTTGTTTGACAGCAATAACCACCAGCATCTCACTTCTGACACGATAGACGACAAAATGGAGGCTCCGCTGAGATTGGCCAGCATCTTCCCTTTGTTTCATTCATGAGCAGCGAGGTGACTACCCCTCAAGCCAGCTATAAGGTGAGATTCCTCACAAATTATTGGGCGTTGTTTGGCTAGCTTATGGATGTGCGCTGGTGAAGGTGTACCATGTAAATTACTTGGGTTGGTGCTGATGTGGTGTTATGGCTGTCGACTAAGGGTCTGTAATAATTATTCTAAAATTTGGTTGCATGGGTAAACGGCAAATAATAGGAAGTCTAGAACAATTGATTGGTAGGGAATAAAGGCAGATATACGTATACATTAGGGCACTGCACCATTTAAGACCCCGGGGGGGCCATCTATGATGGGCCGAAAATCCGTTTGCGCGTTAGAATGTGCATTTGGTGTGTTCTAAAAAACTCGGGTTGATGGGATTTATCTGATTTGTGATTATTGCTCATCTTTCATCCGACGGGGTGTCTGCTTGGGGTAATCTCTCAGTGGATGGTCATTGAACCCACGGCATCACAAACGGTAGAGAATAGACAAAGAAAAGGGCAGTGAAGGTACCTGTTGCGTGGTGCAAGCCACAGTTAGCTAAAGGCTACTGCTAATGCTGATGCTAAATGCTGGTTGTGTTTCATGCCACATTGTACATAAAGGCTAAATGCTAAATGCTAATTGTGTTGCGTGCTACATGCTAACGGGTGACCTTAGGGGGGCCATTGCGATGGAATAAGCCTCTTAAATTATGTTTGTGTGTGTAGAATTCAGAGTTCTATGCGATTTGTGAGCTCTGTTAAGTGTTTTTGTTTGATTATAAGGGATAAAATAGAGAGGCTGTGGTAGAATGCTAGCGTTCTATTTTCTGGAAATCGTATCGTTAAATGTATTTGCGCATGCGTTTAATTTTACGACACTACACTACAAAATGGGGGAGGTTACGGCACAAGATTATGAGACGTTTTGTTTTACGGCACTAGACTACAACACGTTGGTTGCTAAAACTACAACACGGGATTTTGGGTAAATTGGTCATATTTCTGTTAGACTGGGCTGCAGGGGGAGACAGAGAAATAGCCACAGACAAAGGGAGATTTGGACACAAATCTTCTAGTTGTTAAAGCGGCTGTTTGAAAATGAAACTTTGTTGAGATGTAGTGAATTTATAAATTAGATATATGTTGACGGATTATAATAAATTAACTAAAATGACGGATTAAAGTAAATAAAAAGGTTATTGAGCTATTTAGTCCTGAGTTAAGTCTTAGAGCGAATGTGAGTGGGGGAATATTGAATGTATATAACTCAGTGATTGCATTAACTACTAAAATCTTTTTTGTGTTTCTATGCTCTTTTGTCATATGAGAGGAACGATAGGACGAGATGAGAGGAGAGAGAAAGAAAGAGAGGTGCTGACGTGACATCACGTGACAAGGGGAGGATCGAGTCAAAAAGGTTTTGGTACTGGTCTGTTTGCAAAATCTTCCCCTACAGGATATTTTATGTTATGACAAATTCACAGAGGCTTGGCAACAGACTGATCATTTGAATAAAATTTGCATTTTGGAGTCTCTGGCATCACTTGGGTTTGATTGCAGTTGTGTTGGAAATCGAGTACTGACATTATTCTGTAAAATTAAGATAATTAGGTGCTTATAGAGCAAGGGGGTTTATGGGAATTGTAGTGTTGTAAGGTTAGAGGGCTTTGTTTTTAGGATTGGTAAGATAGCCACTAATTGATAAATTGGTAAGATAGGATATAGAAATAAAAAATTGGTTTTAATTATTCATAATTTTTAATTGATTTTTTATTTTAATTAAAAAAAAATTTTGAAAAAATTTTTTAATTGAATTTTTAATATTCATATTTTGGTTGATTGGTTAAAAAAAATGGTTTATATTAATAATTAAAGGGGGGAAGCCATAGGCTATATAGTCTAAAATAAAATAATTCACAATAAAGGAATATAAAAGGGATGGTACAAGGGGAGAAAGGACAGCAAGGCTATGAAGGTAATTACACCTGTTGATATAGTACAAAATAGTAATCCTTTAACTAAAGTAGTGCTAGGTTATCCGGCAAATGAAACAAAAGTTGCCCTTCATTCTCAAACAAAAACTGATAAAAGATTCCAGCGATAAGATAAACAAAGGTATAGAGGAAAATGCTAAAGGAAGGAAAGGCGACAGAAAAACTAAGGGCAGAAGTCAGTATACCTTTCTCACATACGGATTCAGCAAAAAGACACCCACCTTATGAGAAGGAAGTAGAGCTTAGGGATGTTTATCCTCAGCTTCCAGTAATCATCCAGGAGGGTGATTATTGCATCAGAGATGAAGATGAACGAATAATAGAGAGAGGACAAGCAGAAACGACGATAAAGATGAATTCAAACCTCCAGAAGGAAGAAAATGAGATGTCTGGAAGAGAAGAGTGAGGTTAAGGAAGATGGAACTTGAAGAAGATGATGAAGATGAAGATCAGAGTGATTGAGAAGAGATCATGGGTGGATATGACTCTGTGATCAGAAGGAAGTTGGCAAGAGAGGAAAGAAGGATACTAGAGATTTGATCTCTGATGGAAGTTGAAGGAAGAAGGATACAAGAGATTCGGAGTTCAGATGAAGACAGCGATAAAGAGGAGACTAAAGGTGCTGTGTATTCAAAAGGAGTTTATCCTACAAGGACTGGCACAGAAGAAATAGAAGGAGATATAGACCGATGCTTATCATGCCTGGATAAAGCGAATAGTTTAGAAGAAGTAACACAACTGGATGAACAACTCAAGAAGGGAAGATACAGAAGAAAAACTGCTGAGAAAAGAATCCCAAGAATTGGAGGAGAAGAATACATTGAGGTCAAGGAAAGGCCAATAGTAAGAAGATGATGGAAGATGATATTTCGAGGACAGAACTTAGAATATAAGCTTTTGAAGAATACTGATAGGTCGACAACAAGAAGGAACAGGACCAAGAAACTCTCAGAAAACTCAATCATACAACTGGTGGAGAAGAGAAGCTTTGGTTATGAAGAATCAGAGGGAACCAAATCAACAATCACTGCTACAGCTTCAACAGGACCAGTTCCAACCGCAATTGTACAAGCCACCAAGGGGGGTACCAGTTATCCATATCCACAGCCAGTTTCTGGACAGACACAGAATTGGAGAGGAAGAGGACGAGAAGGCTTAGAAGGAGGAGGAAGATTTCAGCTACACTTCCAGCAACTTTCAGAAGAGTGTTATAATTGTGGACAGGTTGGTCACTTTACCTGTGAGTGCAATAAGTCAGGAGGAAACATCAGAGGGAATTTCAGAGGAAGATACAGGTGCCAGTCAAGATCATCTGGAGGACCGGTGAACCCCTACAGGGGTCCGGAGCAAGGATTCTAGAGGTGCCTAGAAGATCCGAAAGGGGGGTGTCAGCTGGTAGCACCAATTAGGAAGGAAAAATATCTAACAATTGAAGTAAAAACAAAGGACTAGGAGAGGTGAATAGTGGAAAAGCTTTTATCTGTGTTCAGCCTAAAGAGGTTAAACATCTCACTATGTAAAATTAACTAATTAGGATAGGGATTTGAGGTAGTAAAACAGCTAATTACTCTTAAGGAACCAATTGAGCTCTGCTATAAAAATCAAGGAGAAATTAAAATAGACATACTAATATTAGAACATATACCTATTGCATTGTTGGAAAGAGATGCATTGTGTCAATTGAACTGTACAATAAGATGTACACTAGACGGCTGTCTGGTAGAAGATTTTAAAAAGTAGGGTTTTTGGGAATCATATTTGCTTAAAAATATAATATCATAGGAAGGATGATAATCTATTAGACTGCCTATTAGACAATCTGTCTGGGAAATAAAGTTAAAAGGGGTGACTGTTAGTCTGGGTTACATTCCTACACCAAGAGATTTCAGGCTAGGCTAAAAGATGTTTAGTCGTTTGCCAAGTCTGTGTGTAAAGGAGTCAGAAGCAGGTGGGGACTTCCCAATCACATATTCAAAAAATTTGGTGGTAAAGGATTTTGTGAATAAATCAGTGGAAAGGGTTTTTAAAAGTTAGGAGAAAAGATTAGATTAAAAAAGTTAGGAGAACTAGGGTTGAAGGAACTCTAAGACAGTAAGCTAAGTTTCAAAGTTAGTAGTAAGAGAGAGAGAACAGTGGTGAAGGACATTTTAGAGTTTAGTGGGAAGATAGATATGGTAGGAGTTTAGATCTGTTAGGAGCAGATGCATTGAGAAAGTATGCGTTGCTGAATGATAAGAGAAGATTGAGGGTGATTGAGTATCTATATTTACAATTCCCAGCAGGAAGATCAAGGTAATTGTAGGTGTATTTTTTATAATCAAAAGTTTGAAAGTGAGGGTTTAGAGTAGGAAGAGAGAGTGAATGTAAGTTATATTTACGTCATTTGACACTAGTGGTGATAGATGGAAGTACAAGCAAAGAGTTCAGAGCTTTGGGGAAACTAGATGAAGTAACAATAAGGACATTAACATGTCAGTCTATTAAAACAACAGTGAGAAGCAATTTAACTCTTTCAACATTGATAGTTATTAAAGCCATAAATATATCGCATTTGATTATAAGGGAACCAATAGCTCCAGCACCAATTTTAGAGGAAAATACTGTTATTAGGGTTAGGATGAGTGATCCAGCTCATCTTCAGTGTAGCTGTGAGAGATGGAGTGGGGGAGGGGACATCCTCCCACATGGAGAGATAATTATGGAGAAGAAGTATTGTTATCAGGACCAGATGTAGAAGCTGTTGCACCTAGTCAAAGGAAGTATATTTTGTACAACGATATGAAGTGGAAGAGGGTTATGAGTGATTGTTCATTTATTTTGCGTAATGTTACAGAGAAAGATCAGGGAGAATATATGTGTACTTATCTAATTCGTAAAGTGACGCTTATAATGGAAGATTTGAAGTCTGTTGAAGCTTCCACAGTCACCGAAGGAGTTCAGGAGGAGTATATTATAGTAGCCACTCCAACAGTAGATAATACACAGAGGATATCGGGTAGCTTTCCCACTAGAAGTAGTTAAGGGTGTTAATACATCAACTAAATCAACTACTTTAATGGTAACTTTGAACGGGATTAATGGTGCGACGGCAATGACAAATGTAGGAAGTATGACACCGACACCGACAACAACTTTTCTGAAATTAAAGGGGGTAGCAAGAAGGACTCAGGGGTTTATGTTACGGATGGAGAGTGCTGTCAATGATAGTACGAATAGGGTTAAAATAGGAAAGCAGATAGTGGTAGAGAAGAATATAGATTCATCTGAAATAGTGAAGGATACTATCATGGAGGTACAGGATGAGGTCTTTGATTTTAATGACAGACAAGGAGAGGTATCTGATCAGTACCGCTCATTAGGGAAGAGAGAAACTAAATGGATGGGTTTGATTCTTCTGTTGTGAAAATTAAAAATGGATGGGCAGGTAGGAATCTTTGGTTCCAGCAACTAGCTCATTCTGTAAGATCAGGGAGGAATCTTGAGGGTCCATGTCTGTTGAGAATTCCGGCACCAGAGACGTGGGGTTCCATTTTAGAGACAGTTGCTCAACCTCTATCAAGTATGTGTCAATCTTATGCTTTGTCATGGCTGTTGTATCAGCAACGAGCATTAACAGATAAAGTAATGTCATGGTCAAAACATTTGTTTAGGCCTAGGTTTAGGTGTTCTTGGTTAAATGAATTACCCTATGTAAATGTATTAGACGGTAAGGAAAATCTGGTAACAGCGAACCCTGAAGCATTGGAGGTGAAAGCAGTGAGGGCTAAAAGTTGTTTTTGTTCTAATAAAACATATGATGGAAAGGGTATGTTCATGGGAAT
This sequence comes from Coregonus clupeaformis, assembly GCF_020615455.1. NCBI lineage: Eukaryota > Metazoa > Chordata > Actinopteri > Salmoniformes > Salmonidae > Coregonus > Coregonus clupeaformis. The sequence goes on from NC_059217.1 coordinate 9,303,608, forward strand.
ATCAGATTGTGATGATTACAGTGGGGGGAAAAAGTATTTAGTCAGCCACCAATTGTGCAAGTTCTCCCACTTAAAAAGATGAGAGAGGCCTGTAATTTTCATCATAGGTACACGTCAACTATGACAGACAAAATGAGGAAAAAAAATCCAGAAAATCACATTGTAGGATTTTTAATGAATTTATTTGCAAATTATGGTGGAAAATAAGTATTTGGTCAATAACAAAAGTTTCTCAATACTTTGTTATATACCCTTTGTTGGCAATGACACAGGTCAAATGTTTTCTGTAAGTCTTCACAAGGTTTTCACACACTGTTGCTGGTATTTTGGCCCATTCCTCCATGCAGATCTCCTCTAGAGCAGTGATGATTTGGGGCTGTCGCTGGGCAACACGGACTTTCAACTCCCTCCAAAGATTTTCTATGGGGTTGAGATCTGGAGACTGGCTAGGCCACTCCAGGACCTTGAAATGCTTCTTACGAAGCTACTCCTTCGTTGCCCGGGTGGTGTGTTTGGGATCATTGTCATGCTGAAAGACCCAGCCACGTTTCATCTTCAATGCCCTTGCTGATGGAAGGAGGTTTTCACTCAAAATCTCACGATACATGGCCCCATTTATTCTTTCCTTTACACGGATCAGTCGTCCTGGTCCCTTTGCAGAAAAACAGCCCCAAAGCATGATGTTTCCACCCCCATGCTTCACAGTAGGTATGGTGTTCTTTGGATGCAACTCAGCATTCTTTGTCCTCCAAACACGACGAGTTGAGTTTTTACCAAAAAGTTCTATTTTGGTTTCATCTGACCATATGACATTCTACCAATCCTCTTCTGGATCATCCAAATGCACTCTAGCAAACTTCAGACGGGCCTGGACATGTACTGGCTTAAGCAGGGGGACACGTCTGGCACTGCAGGATTTGAGTCCCTGGCGGCGTAGTGTGTTACTGATGGTAGGCTTTGTTACTGTGGTCCCAGCTCTCTGCAGGTCATTCACTAGGTCCCCCCGTGTGGTTCTGGGATTTTTGCTCACCGTTCTTGTGATCATTTTGACCCCACGGGGTGAGATCTTGCATGGAGCCCCAGATCGAGGGAGATTATCAGTGGTCTTGTATGTCTTCCATTTCCTAATAATTGCTCCCACAGTTGCTTTCTTCAAACCAAGCCACAGTTGATTTCTTCAAACCAAGCTGCTTACCTATTGCAGATTCAGTCTTCCCAGCCTGGTGCAGGTCTACAATTTTGTTTCTGGTGTCCTTTGACAGCTCTTTGGTCTTGGCCATAGTGGAGTTTGGAGTGTGACTGTTTGAGGTTGTGGACAAGGTGCCATTAATACATGTAACGAGTGGAGGACAGAGGAGCCTCTTAAAGAAGAAGTTACAGGTCTGTGAGAGCCAGAAATCTTGCTTGTTTGTAGGTGACCAAATACTTATTTTCCACCATAATTTGCAAAAAAATTCATTAAAAATCCTACAATGTGATTTTCTGGAGAAAAGAATTCTCAATTTGTCTGTCATAGTTGACATGTACCTATGATGAAAATTACAGGCCTCTCTCATCTTTTTAAGTGGGAGAACTTGCACAATTGGTGGCTGACTGAATACTTTTTTTCCCCACTGTACACGGCCGTGACTTTAACCGAAGATAATTCTCTTGGGAGATAATAAGGTCGGCATTTGATTGTGAGAAATTCTAGGTCGGGTGAACAGAAGGACTCGAGTTCCTCTAAGTTACTATAATTACACCATGAGTTGTTAATCATGAAACACACACCTCCGCCCTTCTGCTTCCCGGAGAGATATTTATTCCTGTCTGCGTGATGAACTGAGAACCCATCTGGCTGGACCGATTTCGACAGAATATCCCAACAGAGCCATGTTTCTGTGAAACAGAGTATGTTACAGGCCTTGATGTCTCTCTGGAAAGAAATCCTTGCCCGTAGTTCGTCGACTTTGTTAACCAAAGATTGAAGATTAGCGAGTAGAATACTTGGAAGCGGTGGTTGGTGTGCGCGCCTCCTAAGTCGGACCAGCAGGCCGCTCTGAGTGCCTCTCCTCCGCCGGCGATGTTTTGGGTCAGCCGCTGGAATAATTTCAGTTGCCCTGGGGAGAGCAAACAAAGGATCTGCTTTGGGAAAGTCGTATTCCTGGTCGTAATGCTGGTGAGTTACAGCCGCTCTGATATCCAATAGTTTTTCCCGGCTGTATGTAATGATGCAAAACACTTTCTGAGCTAATAATGTAAAAAATTATACATAAAAAAACAAAATACTGCAAAGTTTCCTAAGAGCTAGTCGCAAGGCCGCCATCTTCGTCGGCGCCAGAATCATCATCCAGGCGCCAGAGTCATCATTTAGGCGCCAGAGTCATCATTAACTGGCTCTTGAAGAGATCTTTGTCAGTAAAATCTCCAGGAGGAGGGGTTAACCCCAACCTTTTGGGTAAGTAGCATAGCAGGAGTCAGGATGAATGGGGAGTCTGGATTGGTGGAGATGGGAACGAGAGGTCTGGCGTTGATTATAGCTGTGACCTTAGCCATAAGGGTGCACAGGACTTCGTGTGACAGGTGAAGCGACTTGTTTTGTAGCAGCATGGAGTCAAGGATTCTGCGTGCCACCCCAATCATGCGCTCCCAGGCACCTCCCATGTGTGAAGAGTAAGGAGGGTTGAATTCCCATGTACAGCCTTGTTCACTGAGGTAGTTCTGGACACTAGGCCTCTGATGTTTCTCCTTTCTGAGTTCCAACTCCTTACAGGCCCCTATGAAGTTCCACAATCTCATTTTAGCTGTTTTGCTGGTCCACAGATGGTGAAGAACCTCCTGAGGGCATTGATGCAGCTGGAGGTGTCCATGGACTCGATGACTTCGATGTGCACTGCCCTAGTGCTCATGTAGGTGGATAACACTGCCCAGCGTTTGCTCTGAGCTTGACCTCCTCTGGTACGGCGAGCAGTGACTATCCAAGGGCCGAAGACATCCAACCCCACGTATGTGAAGGGAGGGGATGTACTGAGGCGTTCAGGGAGGTAGGTCTGCCATTTTCTGTTCTTCATTTCTCCATGGAGCTTCCAGCATGTGACACAATTGTGTAGTGCAGAGCTGATGAGCCTCTTACCCACAACGATCCATAGGCCTGCTGCTCTGACTGCTCCTTCTGTGAAGTGGCGGCCCTGATGTTTCACCTCCTCATGGTAGTGCCGTACTAGCAGTGTAGATATGTGGTTGTGTATTGGAAGGATGAGGGGATTTTTCTCACCACTGTCCAGCTGTGCGTGTTTCAGACGGCCTCCTATTCATATGAGACCTTCGTCTAGGATGGGATTCAGCTTTGTGAGTGAACAGCTCTTAGGAATGTCTCTTTTCTCTTGAAGTGCAGTGAACTCCTCAGAGTAGATTTATTTTTGAACTGAACTGATAATGACCTTCTTGGCTTGAGACAGCTCTTCTGGAGTGCGGGGTTTGTTGCACTGATGCCAGCCTCTACATTTGGTCGGTTGGCCCGTCGACTCTCTTGTGAGAGCGAGCAATGTGGATGAGGAATGAAACGGCTCTCAGTAGTGAATTCCAGGTGGAGAAGCGCTTAAAGCGTTCTGAGGTACGTTTTCTGTATCTGGTTTGCGTGATGAGGCTTGTTACCTGGGGGTGGACTTCGATATCCAGGTCTGGACTGACCAGCTTGAACCGATCTTGTGTCTTTGGCTGAGCATGATTGGATTTATACAGGAACGCTGGTCCTGTGAACCATGACGCACTGGTGAGCTGGGAAGTGGGAACTGACCTTGAGGCGTGGTCAGCGGGATTGTGTTCTGTAGGTATGTAGTGCCACTGCTCCAGTCGTGTTGATTGTCGGATACGTTGGACACTGTTGTGCACATACACATAGAAGCATTTAGTCTCATTATACACTGTATGTACCCGAGGACTACTGTGCTGTCAGAGTATAAGTTGATGGCGTCTGGTTTGAGGTCTATTTCATCTACATTGAGCTAATTTCTACTGCCAACCAATGTTCCCTCTAAGCTGTGCGCTGTAACCCCGATAAAGCCTTGTGTTCCTATTTTTTTTCATTCGTCTCAGGCTATTGGCGGTAGGTGCACCTGATTCAGCTGACCTGCGCGCCAGGCAGATGAACTGTTTTTTTTTTTTTTTTTTTTTTTTTTGGGGGATGGATCAGCTTAATATTGCAGATAGATTGTATCTTCTATCAATGTAATTGTCTGCATCACTTCCAATCCCCCATGTTTTTTTTATTTTTTATATATATATTCCCCTTTATTACTTTTCAACCCCACCATCCTTTCCCTACTTGGAGTAAATTAGTGAACAACAACGCCCAGGCCTCTACTTCCGGTCTATACTTACTATCTACACCTTATGGACAGAGTTAATTTTACAATAATTCTATATCTCTCTATATATATATATATATATATTTATTTATTTTTTTGCTCCTGAACTTCTTCTACTCTCAACCTCTCCGATCATTTTCATGATGTCCATCCGGTTTGCTTCTAAATGCCATATCTTTCTAACTGTGCTCTTTCCCAAAAGCTCCCAACATACAACCTATATACTTATTATGGAAACAGTATGCTTACATTATTAGCTATCTTTGATATTATTTGTTGTTATTTGTTATTAGTCCCATCCTTCAACTCTATTCAATACCTCCCATCTATCTCTTAACACCATCCATATAGGATTTCTATTTGTCATATATATTTCAACCGTACTGTGATGTTTTACAAAAGTTCTGAACCTTTCTATTCTCATTGCTTCTACAGATTGTGAATTAAAAATAAACATTTTTGCTAAAAGTATTATTATATTATTGATTGATTGATTGACTATGACTTTTCAGATCACCCAGTAATGCTATCTGCAAGGTTAGCTCCAGGTAAATATTGCAATCCTTTAGCCATTCCTGGACCTGTGTCCAAAAACAAGCTACAAATGGACAGAACCAAAACAAATGATCTAATGATTCTATCTCTTCACAGCAAAATCTGCAGAGCTGGGAAGATTGTATCCCCCATATAAATAACATTCTATTGGTAGCAAGAATTTTATATAATAATTTAAATTGAAAGATTCTAATTTTTGAATCCGGTGTCGTTTTTGCGTGTCAGTTCATAAACACTATGCCATGGGATCGGTACGTCAAAGATCTCTTCCCAACTATTTTGCAATCTATATGGGACGGCTGTCAATCCTTTGGTCCTTAAGTGAAACTGATATACTTTTTTATTTATCACAGTTTTCCTTAACCAATTATGTTCTTTAATGCAAGGCCGACAGACAAGTTCCTTACTTTCTCCCCCTTCAACTTTCCTCTTCCACTTTTGCGGTAAGGCTGCAATTATTTGGTTGTAATTCTGGGTAGAGCAGACATTTCCATATGTTTTTGTTAGCTGCATGTGCGACATAACTCCACCAGTCCTACCGATGATATCATTTACGAAGATTATACCTTTTTTAAACATTCTGTCAAAAAATAAAGGTTTTTTGTCAATTAGTATATTTGAATTTAACCACAATATTTGTTGCATTATTTGTTCTGTCGTTTCTGGAGGATTAAATTGAAATTGCAAACAACTTTATATGGCTTGTTTTAGAAATAGTGACATTTGGGAGATTATTTCCTTTTCAAATAACTGAAAGTGAGAGGTTGTAATCTGAATAAAGGGAAAAAGGCCTTTCTTGAACAGTGGGTGAGACAATCTTACTAATTTGCTTGAGAACCAGTTCGGATTTAAGTATAACTTTTGGATGACTGAAGATTTTAGTGATAGGTCTAATGCTTTAATATTTAATAATTTCTGTCCTCCGAATTCATATTCTGTCACGGTTCAGACAGACGACAAGAGGACCACAATTGCGTCACACCAGAAAGTTTATTTAAACTTAAGGGGAAAGGGATGTAGGGAGTGAGTGAAGGCTCCAGGGGTTATCCCGTCCGATGTGCTGGGTCTGTGCCTCCCCCCAGTGGCAGCGATGCGTCCGATGACGCCGGTGGTTGGTGGTCCAGAAGTCCTGGGGGGAGGAAACACAGACACAACGGGGGCGGGAATGAAACCAGGCAGCAGTACAGTTCAAGGGCAATCCAAAATACGTAGTAGCAAGGCAGAAGGCTGGTCAGAGTTACCGGGATTGAAGAGTAGTCAGGAGTCGTAATGGCAGAAGCAGGTCTGGATCTCCTGAGGCAGAAGAGTATCCAAAAACCAGGCAGGTCCGGGGTCACAAAACCAGGGTGAGCCAGAAGCGCGAGCAAACAGGTTCCGGGTGTGAGCTTTGCAGACGATCTGACACCGGAGAGCTGAAAGACAGGGCCTTAAATACTGGGAGAGGTTAGTGGGTAATGCAGCGCAGCTGGCAGAGTAATTAGAGCCGAGCAGAGCAGGGACAGGTGGAGCTAGTTAGGCTGAGTAGAGAGAGGGAGGTGAGCAGAGTGGAAGATAGTGGAAACCAATTAAGGTGGTAACCCGGTGGAGTGAGAGGGCTCATGACAGAACCCCCCAAGGGACGGCCCCAGAAGTCCCAAGAGCAACACCACGCCGGGCGGGAGGAGGGGAGCCGGAGGAGGGCTAGAACTCCTCCGAACGGTCCGAGTGAACGTCCTCCTCCTTGGAGGAAGCCGGAGGGCCGTGGTCGGGAGATGGGACAGGTCCCGAGACAGGATCAGGCACAGGACAGGAAGCCGAGCGGGCCGGACGGTTAGGGACCCCTCTGGGGCGGCCCCTACGGATTGCAGGTTGATCAGGATGCCGTAGGTGGAAAGCGGTGATGAGAGTCCTATCCACAATCCGACTAGCTGGCACCCAGGTCCTTTCCTCAGGTCCATAGCCCTCCCAGTCAATGAGGTACTGGAGACCCCTACCCCTCCGTCTGGACCGAAGCAGGCGGCGGACGGTGTAAACCAGACCACCATCGACGAGCCGTGGAGGAGGAGGACAAGGCGCAGCAGGGACCAGCGGACTCCTGGGCACAGGCAGGGGCTGCAGCAATCCGGCTGGGGGGCTGGCAGGACGACTTGTGTTGGTTGCAGATGGGGCAGGCTTGGACGAATTCCCGTACATCCTTCCTCAGAGAGGGCCACCAGAACCTCTGGGCGAGCCGGTTGTAAGTGCGGGTGGAGCCAGGGTGACAAGCTAGGCGGGAGTCATGTCCCCACTGAACGACCTGGGACCTCAGGTCTTCGGGGACAAAAAGGCGGTCAGCTGGGCAAGTGCTGGGACCTGGCTGGTTACGGAGAGCCTCCAGCACCTGTTCCTCAACAGCCCAGGTCCGAGCTGCAACGATGCAGGGACTTGGCAGAATCGACACAGGGTCCTTGGAGGGGTCAGGAGCGGAGTTAGTAGGTACTGGCCGAGGGGGTAGTGCGGCGGCAAGCAGGCAGGTTCGGTGGCAGTCCTCTCCCCACTCCCTGATCACCCCGGTCACCCAGTCGAGCTGAGGGTTGTGCCGGCGGAGCCATGGGTAACCCAGGATGAGGGGTTGGCCTGGAGAGGGGAGCAGGTGAAACTGGATAGTTTCTTGATGGTTTCCGGACAGACCCATCGAGACCGGGGCCGTGACATGAGTGACCGATCCGAGTAAGTGTCCGTCCAGTGCCCGGGCAGGAATAGGAGGTGTCAAACGGAGGTTCTCCAGTCCCAGTTGGCGTGCCAGCTTGATGTCCATTATGTTGGCTTCGGCGCCAGAATCCACCAGAGCAGCCAGGGTGTGAGTTGAGTCAGGGAGGCGGAGGTGAACTTGCAGCAGGGGTTTGCGGTCGGAGGACTGGATGGTCATTGAACTCAACCGGACTCCCCCTATGCCCGGTGAGCTTTGGCCCTTTAAAGGGCAGGTTCCCACACGATGTCCATCACCTCCACAATAGAGGCAGAGGTTTGAGGTGAAGCGTCGCTGGCGCTCTGCAGGAGTGAGAGAGGCTCGCCCAATCTCCATAGGCTCAGACTGATCAAGCTGACCTGGGTGAGTGGCAGTAGATGACAGGAGCCCAGTCGGATCTCTCCGAATGCCGGTAGTAGGTGGACCTTGGCGCCCCCTCTCACGACGACGGGTCTGTATCCCTCTGTCGATCCTGACAGTCAGTGCGATGGCTTCATCAAGAGTGGAAGGCAGTTCATGGGAGACCAACTCGTCCTTGATATAGTCAGCCAAACTATGGAAGAACGCGTCCACCAACGATGGTGTGTTCCAAGAACTTCGCTCTAGCCAGGGTTCGGAAGTCGATGGAATGGTCTGCGACTGTACGTCTGCCTTGTCGAATACTGAACAGTTCACGAGACGCCTCTGCGGTGGGGGAATCCAGGTCAAACACCTTCAGCATCTCCTCAGCAAACAGGTCGAAGGTTGCACATGCGGGGGTTTGACGTCGAACTCTGCTGTTCCCCAGAGTCGAGCTCGGCCCGTCAGGTGAGTGATGGCATACCCAACTCTAGCCCCTCCGTGGCGAAGGTCCTTGGCTGCAAGGAGAACTGAAGTCGGCAGCTAGTCAGGAATGGCCGGACCTGGGTTGAATCGCCGTTGAACCGCTCGGGGTTTCCAATCTTGGGTTCGAGCAGCGGCTGCAATGACCGGGGCAGGTAACTCGGGGGCAGGGCTGGTGGGCAGACTGGCTGGGGTCAGGTTGGTGAGGAGTTGAATGATCATGGCGAGTTGTTGTTGCTGCTGCTGGGACTGCTGCTGGTGCTGCTGGACCTGCTGATGCTGTTGGTGGCCGACCTGAAGCAGAGAGGAGATGACGCCGCTCATGCGGCCTAGCTCTCTCTCAATGTGTTCCAGGCGTAGCATGGCGGTGGGTTGCTCAGGCTCTTCGGTTTCCATGTCGGGGGAAGTGTGCGCTGGGTCCATGATGGTCAGATCGTACTGTCACGGTTCAGACAGACGACAAGAGGACCACAATTGCGTCACACCAGAAAGTTTATTTAAACTTAAGGGGAAAGGGATGTAGGGAGTGAGTGAAGGCTCCAGGGGTTATCCCGTCCGATGTGCTGGGTCTGTGCCTCCCCCCAGTGGCAGCGATGCGTCCGATGACGCCGGTGGTTGGTGGTCCAGAAGTCCTGGGGGGGGGAGGAAACACAGACACAACGGGGCGGAATGAAACCAGGCAGCAGTACAGTTCAAGGGCAATCCAAAATACGTAGTAGCAAGGCAGAAGGCTGGTCAGAGTTACCGGGATTGAAGAGTAGTCAGGAGTCGTAATGGCAGAAGCAGGTCTGGATCTCCTGAGGCAGAAGAGTATCCAAAAACCAGGCAGGTCCGGGGTCACAAAACCAGGGTGAGCCAGAAGCGCGAGCAAACAGGTTCCGGGTGTGAGCTTTGCAGACGATCTGACACCGGAGAGCTGAAAGACAGGGCCTTAAATACTGGGAGAGGTTAGTGGGTAATGCAGCGCAGCTGGCAGAGTAATTAGAGCCGAGCAGAGCAGGGACAGGTGGAGCTAGTTAGGCTGAGTAGAGAGAGGGAGGTGAGCAGAGTGGAAGATAGTGGAAACCAATTAAGGTGGTAACCCGGTGGAGTGAGAGGGCTCATGACATATTCATTATATAAATATGCTCTTTTAATTTTGTCTGGCTTGCTGTTCCAAATAAAATTGAATATTTTTTTCTCATATAATTTAAAAAACTGTTTGCTAGGCGTAGGCAAGACCATAAGCAAATAGGTAAACTGGGATAATACTAAAGAGTTAATCAGGGTGATTTTTCCACAAATTGACAGGTATTTTCCTTTCCATGGTAGTAAGATCTTATCTATTTTTGCTAACTTTCTATTACAATTTATTGAAGTGAGATCATTTATTTCCTTTGGGATATGTATTCCGAGTATATCTACATCACCATCAGACCATTTTATTGGTAAACTACATGGTAATGTAAAAATTGTATTTTTAGTGATCCAATACGTAATATAGTACATTTGTCATAATTTGGTTTTAATCCAGAGAGGTTAGAAAATGTATCTAGATCCTCTATGAGGCTGTGGAGGGATTCTAGTTGTGGATCTAAAAAAAACATGAATCATCTGCGTACAATGACACCTTTGTTTTTAAGCCCTGTATTTCTAATCCTCTGATATTATTATTGGATCTGATTTTAATAGCTAACATCTCGATGGCCACAATAAATAGATATGCCGATAGTGGACAACCTTGTTTCACTCCTCTTGACAGTTTAAAACTTTCTGAGAAATAGCCATTATTTACTATTTTACACCTAGGGTTACTATACATGATTTTGACCCATTTTATAAGAGATTCTCCAAAATTGAAATGCTCCAGGCATTTATATATAAATTCCAGTCGAACTTTATCAAATGCCTTTTCGAAGTCTGCTATGAATAGCAGGCCTGGTTTCCCATATTTTTCATAGTGTTCTATTGTTTCCAATACTTGCCTTATATTATCTCCAATGTATCTTCCATGTAAAAAACCTGTCTGATTAGAATGAATAATATCAGATGAACTGTTGCCATTTTTAACTATTTCATGTGTCTGAAGGTACAAACTCTGCCTTCCCGGCGGGTCCAGAGAGCAAATCAAGTGCACTATAGGCCTACCGCTGGTCAATCGGATGGCTCAGATTGCCGTGTCTGCAGTAACGTAGCAGGCATAAAAGAAAGCTACTGCAAAGTTGATACTTTGAGATTTCAAAACGTTTAAAACCATGACTAGAGCTATGGTACAGTCTTTTGCGAGGTCGGAAGATGAAGCGCAGCACTTGAAGCATATTCCTTCACTCTGAGAAAAGCCTTGCGCTCGTTTTAGCTCTGAAGCCTCTGCATTTTCTGAGCGGATGTGGTAGATTGTGAATGAGGCAGCTTTTACCTGGGCCATCCTCTGACTTTGTGGTGGTTTCTGCATTGTGGTTTCTGCATTGTGGTCGTCAGCCGTGGATACATCTGTTATGTGGACAGATATGGGGGTTCTCGTGCTTGAGTTTCTCATGGTAATATTCTCACTTCTCGCGGGGCCACTGCTGCGGCTGGAGACTAGGAATCTTGGGTCATTCCTAGATCTGACTTCACGGCAGATGAACCCTGTGAAGTAAGAGAATGGGGGAAATCTATAATTGTGTTGGTCTGCATACTTTGTTTCCTGAAGGACCCAGTTTTGTTGGAGGCCATACGGTAGCTTCTCCACTATAGGCATGACGCCGTGGGGGGTGACCAGGTAGGCCAGACCAGGTAGGGATCAGTCTTCTTTTGCAGCCTGTACTTCTGTCAGAAGATCTCCAAGTTCTCCTAGTTTGTGATACTAGTTTGTGATAGTCTTTGCAGGAGATTCTGGGAAAGGTGTCTAATCTTTTGAAGAGTGAGCTCTCAATGACTACTGATGACCTGTAGCACCGGTTCAGTCTGTCCCAGGCTGACTTTAGTGCTGCATGGGGGTTATTGACAAGCACTGCACCGATCCTTTTTACGTGTTCCGCTGACTCCCTACCAAGCCATTTTGTCAACAGTTCCAGCTCCTCCCTCACAGTGAGGTCGAGTCCTTGTATAGCGCCAATGAATGATGACTGCTATGCCCTAAAGCTCTCAGGCCGGTCGTCAAACTGTGTGAGTCCTGTGTTCACTAGCTCATGGCGTGCTAGGTACTTGGCAAAGTCTACCATTTTAGGTTGGGTCAGATCTGCAGGAGCTGGGTTGTGTTGGGGGCTGTAAGGCTGAGCTAGGGGGTCAAATGGATGGTCGTGAGCTCGGCTATCTGACCGAAGTTCTCTCAATCTGTGGGGCTTTAGCAGTCTGCTTTCCTGATTGGGGAGCAATGAGTTAGGCTTGGACAGTGCTGCATGTTTCCCTATGGAATGTCCCTTGCTTTGCTTATCAGGGTGAATCAGCAGTTGTAGTCACCTGGGGTCGCCCATGTAGCTAGGGTGTTGTCTGAGTGGATAGGTGAGGGTGACATGATATCGTCATGTGCTGGTCCTAGGTCTGGTAAGGAATGACGGCTACTGTGTAGCTCAGTGTGCTCCCTGACATATTCACCTGTGCCTTCAGCAATGTATTTTTGTGATAGTGGTCTGCTAATTTTGTTGCTGAATACCTCAACCTCAAGTTCTGCAGCTGCTTCAAGTATTTCAGCCTCAACCATTGCTACAGCTGCATCTTTTTGAAGTTTCAGTGCTTCTAGTTGTCCGTCTAGTCTAACTCATTTAATATACATTTTTGCCTCTCTCTGGGCCTTTTCCATTTTTATCATGGTCTCTCTCTCTGTGAAGGATGCGCATGTTCGCGCTGCTTCTGCTCTGGCGCGAGCTCTGGCTGCTGCTGCACCAGCTGATAACTTGGATGTACGGGTGCTGGTTAAACTGGACTCAGAAGCGAGGTCGTCCACTCTGGCCTCCACCATGTTACAGGGTCCGCTGTGTGTGGATCGCTTGCCGTAGTAGTTGCTGTGCCAGCTGGTCACTTGCGTTTTTACTATACTGTCCTTATGGTGTGTGTAAGCATAATTTGACAGCCAGACAAACTCCATTCAAAAAGAAAAACTGAACCAGAGTCAGGGATAGGCTTCCAAAAACCTCCAGTGTTTTATTGATGAAACGGTGTGAAACTGAAACATATAAAGGAATGGAATGACTGATGCAGTTTAAGCCTAACATATAATACACAATACAATGCTTAGACAACAACTGTAAAAATAACTTCTTCTAAACACCAATAGTGCACAACATTCACCTGTATGCTACCTGAAGACATGAAAGGAACTTACACAAGTAAAGCTAGCTGCTACATCAATTAACAGACATGCTAGGCTAGCAGGGTGATACACTTGACATAAAACCTGAATTACAAACCATCTAGTACAAATACTCTCTGATACAACAAGATAAACATCTTAGAAAATGATTTGTACTTCCAAGCAATGCTTTCGAAGGCTTTAACAACAAGGATGGCAGGAGATAACCAGCAGTGCAGCAACTGTTCTCAACAATGAATCTTAATTAAATTACTTCCTGGTTCCCTTATCAGCACCAAAGAAAAACAACAAGCTAGATGCAGTTAAATAGAATGGCCACCGGGTGGCACATATCAAGGTGTATATAAACCCTGAATGAGGCAGAACATTGCTATGTACATAAAAACACAAGTTCTCTGCGACCAATCTGACTTCTGTTACCAAGCCCAAGCAATTTGAATATCTGTCTTTGAACATAAATCTCTGTGCATCCTTGGAATCTGGTGGTCTCCTGTTGTTAACCCTATCTGCTATTTCTGGCTCTATGGATTGTATTTTTGAATTATTATCACATAATGTCAAATCTGAATTTGTGCTTATGGGTGACCTGAACCTAGACTGGTTGACATCCAACTCTGATCAACTCATGAATCTATGTAACACCTATAATCTTACTCAGATGTTCAACAGTGTAACAAGGTTGAATGCAAAGTGTCATCTGAAATCCTCTTTGATTGATCTTATTTTAACCAACGCTCCTCATCGTTTTAATGCTTCTGGTGTTTTTACAACTGATATAAGTGATCACTGTGAGGTTGCCTGTGTAAGGGATGATAATATTCCTAAATTACCTCCAGGTATCATCATGAAAAGAAATATTCAGGATTTTTTACATGATGTTTTTAACGTTGCCTGGAATAGAGTTGAATTCATCCCTGATGTTGAATTAACCTTTTCTTACTTCCACAAAGGATTCCAGGATGTATGCAAGAAGCATGACCCTTTCAAGCAATACAGAATTAAGGGCCCTTGGTTCTCAGATGAACTAGCTGAAATCATAAGGAAACGGAATGCTGTGTGGGCTAAAGCAAGAAGATCTGTTTCGAGTGATGATTGGATGGCTTTTAAATGCATTTGGAATCAGGGTGTGGCTATGACCCGAAAGCTGAAAGCAGATAATGCTACTGCTGATAATGCAGTCTCCTGAGTGGCGCAGTGGTCTAAGGCACTGCATCGCAGTGCTAACTGTGCCACTAGAGATCCTGGTTCGAATCCAGGCTCTGTCGCAGCCGGCCGTGACCGGGAGACTCATGGACGGCGCACAATTGGCCTAGCGTCGTCCAGGGTAGGGGAGGGAATGGCCGGCAGGGATGTAGCTCAGTTGGTAGAGCATGGCGTTTGCAACGCCAGCGTTGTGGGTTCGATTCCCACGGGGGGCCAGTATAAAAAAATATGTATTCACTAACTGTAAGTCGCTCTGGATAAGAGCGTCTGCTAAATGACTAAAATGTAATGTAAATGATAATCTGAATAATCCTTCCAAAAAAGATGCACAGCTTCCCAAACAACTGCTGGTAGACTCACAGGTGGTAACTAAGAACCTCTATTCTGTACTCTTTTAATCAGCATTTTCTTGATGCAGGCAGATTATTTGATAGGGTTAAAGGTCAAAATTTACCTGATACCCCCATCCACTCCTTCTCCAGGTTCTCCTTCTCACCCTTCTCTGTCTCAGAGGTGCGTAGAGCCCTGAAAGCAATTGATGTAAAAAGAATCCCTGATGGCCCTGATGGTCCAGACCCCCACCTATTACAATTATCTGCAGACATCATTGCTCCTCCTTTAACATGCATTTTTTAACTTCACCCTAAAATGTAATGAATTCCCCAAGTTGTGGAAATCAGCCTTTGTCCTACCTCTTTTGAAAGGAGGTGATCCCTTTAATTATTTAGATATGGGCCGATAGTTATTCATTAGAGTAGGATCACCGAAATTGTCTGTTTTGGCAAAAGTATTGGAGTCCGTAGTCAATAAGCAGCTGAAGGCCTACCGCCTACCTCCAAGGTTTCAGGTCAAGCCACAGCACTGTTAAAGCAGCATTGAAGGTTTTGGATGATACTCACTGTGCTCTGGATAAGAAGTTGCATTGCGTATCTGTGTTCATAGATTTGTCAAAGGCATTTGACACTGTGGACCATACTGTATTGGTGCACTGGGATTACTGGTCATGCTCTAGAGTGGTTGGTGAACCACCTGTCAAATAGAACCCAGTGTGTAAAGGCAGATGGTTGTAAGTCTGACACCATAGAGCTGCGCTCAGGTGTGCCTCGAGGATAGATTTGAGGTCCCCTGTTGTTTATTGTCTATGTCAACAACATTGGGAGACAGATTGAGACAGTTGATGTACATTTCTATGGGAATGACACTGTTCTCTACTCAAGTGGCAGCAGTTTGACTTTGGCTTTTGAAAAAAGCTCAAACAACTTTTAACATCATTCAACAGAATCTGTACGATTTGAAGCTTGTTCTGAATTCCTCTAAAACAAAATACATGGTATTTTCAAATACTAAACACTCTGAAATCCATGTCATTACTACCTTGGAAGGAAATTCCGTAGAGTCAAGACGTACAAATATTGGGGAGTTTGGGTGGATGAGAAGCTGAGCTTCACTAATCAAGTTGAGAATAGGTTTTTATTACCGTGATTAAAGATTGTTTTTCTTTGGAGGCCAGAAAAGAGCTGGTACAGTGTACATTCCTGTCTGTCTTGGACTACAGTGATGTAATTTATATGCAGACCTCAAGCACTACCCTGAAGGCGCTTGATTCCATCTATCATACCACTCTTAGGTTTAGTACCAACCAAAAGCGTCTGACACACCACTGTGTTCTCTATAGTGCTGTTGGCTGGTCTTTGTTGACTTTACGTAGGCTTAAACATTGGTATACTATGCTCTATAAGGCCATTTTGGGAAATCTGCCACTTTTTCTCTTTTCTTCTTTGATAAGGTCAGAAAAGAAATACCAGTTATGGTCTCACTCCTACTTTTAACGATTCCTAAAATCAGAACGGATCATGGCAAAAAGTGTTTTAGCTACTCAGCTCTGTGGTCTTGGAATTCTCTCCAGACCAGCTTGAAACTCCAGGATCTTGTTTCCTTGGAGGAGGTTAAAGGTTTGGTTGACTCACATGTTACTGAGCAATGTGATTGTCATTAGGAATTGATGCGGTGATTTAATCTTTATGAGACTAACCTGGATAAATAAAGGTTAAATAAATAAAATAATACTTGAATACATGTAATTTTGTCCTTGAAACATTTATTTGAAATACTGTAGAATTCCATTCATTCCAACTGCTCCTACTTTGGAGTGCCAAAATGGCCGACCGGTGGCTTCAAAGCCTCTCAATGGCCAATACATAGCATGAGCAATCCAGGGTTTATATATATCATTGGATGGCACTCTTCTCATACTGAGTAGCCTACAGAAGAATACAATTGCTGAACTTATGTAGATATTTTAAACAGTATTTTGATAACTTTCAAGTGCAACAGTTCCATGTAGAATAAACCTTCCTTCACATAATACTGTAGAAGCAGTGTGACATAATTTAAATCTAAATCTAAACCCAACCTTCATTTATCTGTTGTGACGCACTCAGGTTCCAAACTCCGTTTTGGATGAGAATTATCCTTTTTACACTTTGTAGTCAATTTTGACACTAGAATGAATGTTTCTGACTCATATCAATGCCACATAGGCCGTTTTCAAAGGGATTCGTTGGGTTTTAGGGGCAGTGGCTCTTTTAATACATTTTCCGTCCTGTGGCCTTCGCCAAGTGAGATCCTAAGTGAATGTGTTATCATTAAAATGTCATTATTTCAGACAATACAATACATATTTCATGAGTAATGTTTTTGAGGGCCTAGTTTTACCCTAATACAGTAGCCTGAAACTCATGGTTTACAGGCCACATCAGGTCTGAAGTTCACATTATGCTGGCTTGCAAAGTGATGTGTAATTACTTTTGGAATCCAGCCACAGCGGGGATATCCAACATTTTGAGCTTTTATTCACCCGCAACCTGCATTCAGAATGACTGCCAGGGTTGGGAAAACTAAGCTATTTCTACCTAAAGCATATAAACTGGAACAACAATTTCAGCAACAGGTGCAATACGTCCATGTAATATATTTGAGCAGCATGAGATGAATTATACCACAGCGTTGGTGAATACTCGCTTCTGATTGGCTAGAAAGGCATTCTAGAATGGATATTAAAACCAGATAACACGACAGTTGGAAAATATATCGGGACAGTTGGAAAATATATCGGGACACTTTGCAATCATGATGCAATAAGCGCCTACTTGCTACAAAGTTACAGAAATGCTAAACCAACAACCACACAAACTGAAATGGGATACAATGTAAACGCAGGTCCAACGAGAGAATCGTAGCTAGCTAGCTATCATTTACATAATATATACAAAAGTATGTGGACATCCCTTCCAATTAATGGATTCAGCTTTTTCAGTCACACCCGGTGCTGACAGGTGTATAAAATCGAGCACACAGCCATGCAATCTTCACAGACAAACATTGGCAGAAGAATGGCCTTACTGAAGAGCTCAGTGACCTTCAACGTGGCACTGCCATAGGATGCCACCTTTCCAACAAGTCAGTTCGTCAAATTTCTGCCATGCTGGAGCTGCCCCGGTCAACTGTAAGTGCTGTTATTGTGAAGTGAAAACGTCTAAAAGCAACAACGGTTCAGACGCGAAGTGGTAGGCCTCACAAGCTCACAGAACGGGACCGCCGAGTGCTGAAGCAACACTCACTACCAAGTTCCAAACTGCCTCTGGAAGCAACGTCAGCACAAGAACAGTTAGTCAGGAGCTTCATGAGATGGATTTCCATGGCCGAGCAGCCGCACACAAGCCTAAGATCACCATGCGCAATGCCAGGCATCGGCTGGAGTGGTGTAAAGCTTGCTGCCATTGGAGTCTGGAGCAGTGGAAATGCGTTCTCTGGCGTGATGAATCACACTTCACCATCTGGCAGTCCGACGGACGAATCTGGGTTTGACGGATGCCAGAAGAACGCTACCTGCCCGAATGCATAGTGCCAACTGTAAAGTTTGGTGGAGGAGGAATAATGGTCTGGGGCTGTTTTTCATAGTTCGGGCTAGGCCCTTAGTTCCAGTGAAGGGAAATCTTAATGCTACAGCATAAAATGACATTCTAGATGATTCTGTTTGGGAAAGGCCCTTTCCTGTTTCAGCATGACAATGACCCCGTGCACAAAGCGAGGTCCATACAGAAATGGTTTGTTGAGATCTGTGTGGAAGAACTTGACTGGCCTGCACAGAGCCCTGACCTCAACCCCATCGAACACTTTTGGGATGAATTGGAACACCGACTGCTAGCCAGGCCTTATCGCCCAACGTCAATGCCCGACCTCACTAATGCTCTTGTGGCTGAATGGAATTAAGTCCCCGCAACAATGTTCCAACATCTAGTGGAACGCCTTCTCAAAAGAGTGGAGGCTGTTATAGCAGCAAAGGGGGGAACAACTCCATATTAATGGCCATGATTTTAGAATGAGATATTTGAAAAGCAGGTGTCCACATACTTTTGGTAATGTAGTGTATTTTGTCTTTGCAGATAATTTTTGGGGGAGCATCTGATGACCTAACGTGGTGAGTGATGAACATGAATTTCTCTGGTCCCTACTGTTGCAGTCATGACGCAAGTGGTGCTATGCTATCAAATCCTCCCACATGTTTCTAGTTTGACAGCGGTTTTCAGCAACTGGTATTTGGGTGTCATATTGACAGGTTTGCTAGCAACAAACTATACTGAACAAAAGTATAAACGCAACATTGAACAATTTCAAAGATTTTACTGAGTTACAGTTCATATAAGGAAATCAGTCATTTGAAATAAAGAAATTAGGCCCAAATCTATGGATTTCACATGACTGGGCAGGGGCGCAGCCACTTGGGAGCCAGGCCCAGCCAATCAGAATTAGTTTCCCCCCACAAAAGGGCTTTATTACAGACATAAATACTCCTCAGTTTCATCAGCTGTCCGGGTGGCTGGTCTCAGACGATGCCGCAGGTGAAGAAGCCGGATGTGGAGGTCCTGGGCTGGCGTGGTTACACGTGGTCTGCGGTTGTGAGGCCTGTTATACATACTGCCAAATTCTCTAAAACGACGTTGGAGACAGCTTATGGTAGAGAAATGAACATTACATTCTCTGGCAACAGCTCTGGTGGACATTCCTGCAGTCAGCATGCCAATTGCACGCTCCCTCAAAATGTAAGACATCTGTGGCATTGTGTTGTGTGAAACTGCACATTTTAGAGTGGCCTTTTATTGTCGCCAGCACAAGGTGCACCTGTGTAATGATACTGCTGTTTAATCAGCTTATTGATATGCCACACCTGTCAGATGGATGGATTATCTTGGCAAAGGAGAAATGCTCACTAACAGGGATTTAAACAACGTTGTACACAACATTTGAGAGAAATACGCTTTTTGTGTGTATGGAAAATTTCCGGGATCTTTTATTTCAGCTCATGAAACATGGGACCAACACTTGTTGGTCCCATGTTGCGTTTATATTTTTGTTCGGTATATTTAGCTAACTTCTAGCCTAGTGTTTGATATGCAATGCGAGAAGTGTATAACATAGATCCTCATCAATCTACACACAACACCCCATAACGACAAAGTGAAAACAGCTTTTTTTTGGCAAATGTATAAAAAATATAAAACAGAAATACCTTATTTACGTAAGTGTTCAGACCCTTTGCTATGAGACTATGAATTGAGCTCAGGTACATCCTGTTTCCATTGATCATCCTTGTTTCTACAACTTGATGATTTGGAAAGGCACACCTGTCTATATAAGGTCCCACAGTTGACAGTGCATGTCAGAGCAAAAACCAAGCCATGAGGTTGAAGGAATTGTCTGTAGAGCTCCGAGACAGGATTGTGTCGAGGCACAGATCTGGGGAAGGGTACTAAAAAATGTCTGCAGCATTGAAGGTCCCCAAGAACACAGTGGCCTCTATCATTCTTAAAATGGAAGAAGCTTGGAACCACCAATACTCTTCCTAGAGCTGGCCACCCAGCCAAACTGAGCAATCGGGGGAGAAGGGCTTTGGTCAGGGAGGCGACCAAGAACCCGATGGTCACTCTGACAGAGTTCCAGAGGTCCTCTGTGGAGATGGGAGAACCTTCCAGAAGGACAACCATCTCTGCAGAACTCCACCAATCAGGCATTTATGGTAGAGTGGCCAGACGGAAGCCACTCCTCAGTAAAAGGCACATGACAGCCCACTTGGAGTTTGCCAAAAGGCACCTAACGGACTCTCAGACCATGAGAAACAAGATTCTCTGATATGATGAAACCAAGATTGAACTCTTTGACCTGAATGCCAAGCGTCACGTCTGGAGAAAACCTGGCACCATCCCTACGGTGAAGCATGGTGGTGGCAGCATCATGCTGTGGGGATGTTTCTCAGCGGCAGGGACTGAGATACTAGTCAGGATCGAGTGAAAGATGCGCTCAGCACCTCAGACTGAGCGCTCAGCACCTCAGACTGGGGCCATGGTTCACCTTCCAACAGGCAACGACCCTAAGCACACAGCCAAGACAACACAGGAGTGGCGTCAGGACAAGTCTCTGAATGTCCTTGAGTGGCCCAGCCAGATCCCGGACTTGAACCCAATCGAACATCTCTGGAGAGACCTGAAAATAGCTGTGCAACAACGCTCCCCATCCAACCTGACAGAGGTTGGAGGATCTGCAGAGAAGAATGGGAAAAACTCCCCAAATACAGGTGTGCCAAGCTTGTAGTGTCATACCCAAGAATACTCAAGGCTGTAATCGCTGCCAAAGGTGCTTCAACAAAGTACTGAGTAAAAGGTCTGAATACTTATGTAAATGTGATATTTCCGGTTAATTTTTTACAAATTTGGTAACATTTCTAAAAACCTGTTTTTGCTTTGTCATTATGGGGTATTGTGTGTAGAATGATGAGGTGGGAAAACTATTGAATTCATTTTGGAATATGGCTGTAACGTAACAAAATGTAGAAAAAGTCAAGGGGTCTAAACACTCTCCGAATGCACTCTAGGTAGGGATAAAGTGACTAGGCAGCAGGATAGGTAATAAACAGTAACAAACCATTTTAAAAAATCTACCTGCAATAGAGCACGCTGGGAAATATGATAATGATGGCCGTGGTTTTGATTCAACTCTGGTTATTAACACAACACTGGGGTTATTTTACACAACTGAGTGATAATTTAACACCTGAATCAACACTAGAAATGTTACACTGAAAAAGCAACATTAGTTAACACTGGCCAATGTGCTGTGTGCTATGAAAGAGAAACATCTGCAGGATTCCATACATTTCAAGAACCTTTTAGAATTCTGAAGAACCGATGCCACGTCAAGAACCAACCACTTAACTCAAAGTTTCTTTATCGGGCAAGAGTTCTCCAAGGAACCTTAAGAGCTGAGGAAGAACCATTTAAGAACCTTCTTTTTTTTCAGTGTACATAGTGCAGTAGACCTACTTTCTGCTATGCGCCCTGTTCAAAAGTAGTGCACTAAATAGGGAATAGGGTGCCATTTGGGACTTAAGCATAATTACATGCGAGGGGGAACTTGTGATCTTTTTAATTATTCTGTACTTGATTTTCTATCCCACCATTCAAAACGCAACATGAATATGGATTGCTTTGAAGATCCATCTTTATAATCTCTCCCAGGCCTATAAATTATCCAACGTTTGGTTCATAGAGGGGATGAGGGGTGGATGTGGAGGCACAAGTGGATCTCTTTCATAGCCTATACCCTCCATCAGTAGCCCCAGCCCCGACCCTGGCTGTGAAGTGTCGGGGCTAATTGAATCGACTGCTCTTTGGAGCTGAAAATGGGGGAGAAAAAATACAAATAAGTAGGCCTACTCTTGTTATCTTGTGAACCCCTCAAACATGTAAAAGATAGGAATCTCTTGCATGTCAGCAGTATGAGATGGATTTTAACAATATATTTTTTTATTGTTGCAGAAGGTCGTTATGGCTGATAGACAGGGGTAATTATGGAAATGATCTCCCCGGTTCTGCAGAATGTTTTCCCGCTTCCATACAGACTGGAGAGCCATTCAATCAGCCATTCTCGTGGGAAAGTTCAGCCCTAACTGCAAGTGTACCAGCAAAATCTAATTAAGCAAAGAGATTTCATTAGTATTTATAGCCTAGAGGAATTTGTTAAAGTACAGAGCCAGTGAAGTTATGTGGGACTGAATAGAGGATAATTATTGGTTAATGACAAAGGCCATAGAAGACATACACATGGGTATTAAATGGATCATTGAATGGTGTTAAGAATTAACTAAAATTCAGAATAGGGTCAGACTTGAAAGCAACACTTAACTAGTTGCCTTGAACGCAGCTCCATAGCAACTCAACAAGCACCAGCTGCTACTAATTGCCAATCAGCCTCCATACCTGTTTGCAACACTTTAACTAGTTGCCTTGAACAGAGATCTCCAACAAGCATCAGCTCATTGCTAATCAGCCTCCATACCTGTCCTCACTCTCCTTAATCACCACTACCGCCTTATTTAAACCTGGGGCGGCAGGTAGCCAGCCTAGTGGTTAAGAGCAATGGACCAGTAACCGATTCAGCTAGGTGGAAAATCTGTCGACGTGCCCTTGAGCATGGCACTTAACCCTAATTGCGCCTGTAAGGCACTCTGGATAAGAGCATCTGCTAAATGACTTAGATTTCAAATGTAATCGTTACTCCAAACAGTTGCAACTAGCGTTTCTATTGGACAGATTTAAGGTAGGTCCCTCACTGTTTGCTCAACCTGTCCAATAGAAACACTAGTTTTCGTTGCAAAACGGAACTGTTTGGAGTAATGATTACACCCCTGATCAAACTAACAGTCCTTTCTGTTCTGCAGTACATGTCGCATTGCAGGACACTGCATTACTAGCCTTAGGCTCTGCATGGTCAATCTTACATTGCAGTGGCCGTACAGAAGTAGAAGCATTCATACTTTTTGTGCTTCGGGGAGCTGTCCTACACATCCAATAAATTGGTCTGCACCGCACCACTCGTAGTGATTCAGAGCTAATCTCGATAGCCATCCAGCCAATTACAAGCAACTGGCTAAACGAAAAGACAAGACCTTACCTCTTCTGAGATGTTGGAGTCTGTTTCCCGGTGCTTGACATAGGAGATCAGTCAAGATAGCATGAAATAGAAAGACTGCACCGTTTTCCCACCTGCATCTACATTGCGAATCTACCCATTGCCCCCCAGAAAAATGTGTTTATATGTGTATTTCACACTATGTTGAGGTAAAGATAGGAGTATAATGCTTGTATGGAAGTCAACCCCAATATATGTTCATGTCATCGTCATCAATCAACTGCATTACAGTTAAAAACGACTGACTACCAACACCTATTTCTGTATGCTAGCTATGCTACCAGTTTATACGAATGGGAGTTAGCGTTTAGCAGTCCCTTTTAAACCTGAAAAGGGACAACTTCTAAATGTTATGCAGCGAAAACAGCCAAATATATCCAAATCAGATTTTAGTAACGTCATTGTGGGCCTGTTACAATACATCAATCATGACGGATTTGACAAATATCCACTGTTAGATCAAATTTGTTGAATGTGCGCCAATCCAGCATATTTCTACCCATGGTCTGCATTCCATTGACCTCTTTAACACATCTATCCCCATTACCTCCCCGATCTCTTTCCAGCAGTTCAAACTAATTTTTGTGTCTTTTAAATCCTTACACAATGTATCATAAATATGTTTATTTATTTGTCAACTTGTTCTGATAGCTTTTCCTCCACATTATCCATGTTTGTTGTCAAGGAAGTGAGTTAGTGTTTATACAGGATGTACCCCCTCCCCCTACCTTCAACCAATCATGTCAATGCGGAGCTATACAGCGCTATATGGAGCACTCCGCATTATTACAACATTTGGAAGGTGCACAGCAATTCCGTATGGAGCTCGATATGGCCACCGCAAGTCTCCAGAGGCTCCGCAATTGCATCACACTCTCCATATGGAGCCTCCGTGCCACATTTCCAGATCAAGCACAAATTGGCTTTTAATCTGCAGCCCTCTGCTTCATCCGGTCTGTTCTCATTCCCCTCCTGAATCCTCATTCTCACATTCATTCCAATTCCTCAATAAATATTCTAAATCTGTTTCAATGTCTGGTCCTTAAACTCATGAATTGCATCTTTAAAGAGAAAGGGGTGATGTAAAATGCTGATGTTCTTGTGAGTGACTTTGGACTTTTTATGCAAATAATTGTCTGTTCAAATATTCGATTTCAATGTAGTGTTTTTTTTTTACAATATCCATCTACGGGTCTGTTCTAGGCAGCTGCGCTTCTATCCACAGTGGTGCGAGATGCGATGAATGATATTGCGTAGCCTATTAGGCCTACGAGGGTAATTTGTGATGTTTACAACCTAAACCATGGTACTCAAATAACGCGTTCTGGTCATGCTAATGTAAAACTTCAGCACTCATCTAAATTACAATAAAACCTAGAAACCAGTATGCGCATTGCACATACTTAACAAGACACATTGGAATGTTAATCCAGCTCACATTTAGCAGGAGGTGTCAGTTTCCCACCGAGCCTGAATGCGGAACTCCGTGGGCACCCGCACAGAGCACTTTCGAGGACAGTAAGACTGGAAACATTCCTTTGGTTGTATTCTAGTAGCTATCTTGGAAATGTGAAAATAAAAACAAAAGTAAATGCGTTTTGAAAACAAACCAACAAGATTTCAATCACTATCAATAAGATTTCCATAATCAATTAAGCTATTATTTGGGGTTGAACACATTGTTTCGATACAAGATGGACCCAACTGTAGTAGAATAGGCTAATGTCGATGCAAAGTTATTTATAATGGATATAATGTGTGAATTGCATGGTTTATCATAGGCCTACTGTTTTTCTCAAAATATCCCTACTAGTGAATAACAACCTCACTTGAAATATCATAACACATTTCACTGAAATATGTCATGTATAGGCTTCAGTTACTGTATGGTTTTTAGCCTAATTGTTTCTTTGAGTTAGCTAGCAAGTCTCAGTCTGGATGCAGACACGGTTCCTTTAGGTAGCTAGCTAGCTACATATTGAAATGAATGGAGTGTCTCAGGTTGACATTTATTGTCATGATTCTTGTCCTGGAGGCAGAACTAAGCGATGGCCGCTTAGATATGCCAGCTGCAAAGTCAGAATTGTCTATATTGTACAAATTCATGAAAACAAAAATGTGCTTTTTTGTCTTAGTTTAAGGTTAGGGTTATCAGTGTGGTTAAGGTTAGGGTTAAGGTTAGATTTAAAATCAGGTTTTGACTATGGCTATGCCAGCTAGTGGCCACTCTGCAGAGCTGCCTCCAGAACGAGATTCATGACGAAAAACGCTTAGCTGCATCTCAATTGTTTATCCAAGTTTAGGCTATCCATTTTGACACTCCACTTAAACTTTGTTATGTATTTGTCCGCCAGATAATAGACCCAGATAGCCTACTGCTTCTCCCACCACCAGTGTACCAAGTGCAGGTAGGACATATTGAAATGAAAGTAGTGTCTCAAATGTTTGTGAATTTTGACTATCCCTTAAAACCTTGTAAAGTTTTTTTTATGTACTGAGAACAGAAGAGAAAATGTCACCTGTTCCTGGGAGTGTTTATTTTTAGGTTGCAGGGAGGTTCTTATTTATTTGTAATGTATTTTTCATTTTTTTATTTGTTTTATGCATTAGTTTACAGTAAAGCAATTCATCATAGAGGCAGTGGCGATTTTAGCATGTAAATCTTGGTGGGGCAAACTCAAAATATTTTTTTTAGATGCATGCCAGCAAAGCCACAACACAACACTAAACAATACATTAATTGCACTATAAAGGTGACAAATGGTGCCCACAAACTGGTAGGGCCTACATAAAGCTGTCCCAACAGCAGAGCTTACTTTTCAGCACCATGGAGTGAATCCTTACCACCACTACACCTGGCGCTCAGCAGAGCCTTGTCTGGCAGTGAAACAGTTAATTCAGCCTCATTTACTGCCTTAAAAAAATATAAATATAGCTGATATGGCTGATTTGCTTAAACAAATGTGGTTTCTACTGACAGTTGAGATGTACAAACTATGGCATAAAGGAACGATGAGCGGATAAGAGTAAATCCGTAATTTCGATTAAGACATTAATGAGCGAGCTAAGACAGACATAGTCAATATATCCATTTGTTTAGCACTTTTGAAATGTACAGCGACAGAATTCAGAACATGGGCCATTCTTACAGTATTCCCCCTGTACACCAAGTCATAACTGTAGGATAAATAAAGGGGGCATGTAAGCAGACAATGAAAGCTCTTACAATATATATTCGATGACATTTCTCTACAACAGGCTATAGGCTACATGTGCACTACCAAGTCAGAACAGTAGGCTAAGTTATGAGGGGGAAAGGGACCACATTATTAGGGTGAGGCACATGGGCTACTAACAGCTTACTACCCAACATACACTTAGTATTCCTTTCTTAGCTACAGTATACATATCTCCCTGGAATATTAAATCATTTATGCAGCAGCATACAATAAATTTTTGGACTCACCATTGTGCTGTGCTCACTTGAACAGGAAGGTGACGCGGCGGTACTTCTTGTGGGCACATATTGTCATCAAAATGTGTCATCAAATTCTGGCATTCTCTGGATTTATGGTACTTTAAAGACAACTGGGAACTCTGAAAAAAAACAAGGTTGAATCATGACGTCAGTGATATTCAGGTCGGAGTTCTAGAAGGAGGCCAGAGTTTCTGACTTGGAATTCCAAGTTGGATGACCGTTCAAAACGTATATTTCCCAGTCGGAGCTGGTTTTTTTCAGAGTTCCCAGTTGTCTTGAACTCACTGAAGTCTGAGATTTCCCAGTTCCTAGTTTCCAGAAGTCATGCTGAATTGACAGCTGGCCCTTTTCTGAATGTTTATCCTTTTAAGCTTGGAAAAGAGACCCTTAAACCCAGACTTGGACCACACACCCTCTCCACCGAATAGAAGGGGAAGCAAAATAATGATTGCTTTGCAACGCTTGCAGTTAGCCACTGATTCCTTCCAAACCACTCATTGTTGAATTTGCAATTTCCAACTTGTTGTGTAATGTTGATGTCCAATGGCCGATGAGCACCGACATGTTTTACAGTGGGGAAAAAAAGTATTTAGTCAGCCACCAATTGTGCAAGTTCTCCCACTTAAAAAGATGAGAGAGGCCTGTAAATTTCATCATAGGTACACGTCAACTATGACAGACAAATTGAGGGAAAAAAATCCAGAAAATCACATTGTAGGATTTTTTATGAATTTATTTGCAAATTATGGTGGAAAATAAGTATTTGGTCACCTACAAACAAGCAAGATTTCTGGCTCTCACAGACCTGTAACTTCTTCTTTAAGAGGCTCCTCTGTCCTCCACTCGTTACCTGTATTAATGGCACCTGTTTGAACTTGTTATCAGTATAAAAGACACCTGTCCACAACCTCAAACAGTCACACTCCAAACTCCACTATGGCCAAGACCAAAGAGCTGTCAAAGGACACCAGAAACAAAATTGTAGACCTGCACCAGGCTGGGAAGACTGAATCTGCAATAGGTAAGCAGCTTGGTTTGAAGAAATCAACTGTGGGATCAATTATTAGGAAATGGAAGACATAAAAGACCACTGATAATCTCCCTCAATCTGGGGCTCCACGCAAGATCTCACCCCGTGGGGTCAAAATGATCACAAGAACGGTGAGCAAAAATCCCAATACCACACGGGGGGACCTAGTGAATGACCTGCAGAGAGCTGGGACCAAAGTAACAAAGCCTACCATCAGTAACACACTACGGCGCCAGGGACTCAAATCCTGCAGTGCCAGACGTGTCCCCCTGCTTAAGCCAGTACATGTCCAGGCCCGTCTGAAGTTTGCTAGAGTGCATTTGGATGATCCAGAAGAGGATTGGGAGAATGTCATATGGTCAGATGAAACCAAAATATAACTTTTTGGTAAAAACTCAACTCGTCGTGTTTGGAGGACAAAGAATGCTGAGTTGCATCCAAAGAACACCATACCTACTGTGAAGCATGGGGCTGTTTTTCTGCAAAGGGACCAGGACGACTGATCCGTGTAAAGGAAAGAATGAATGGGGCCATGTATCGTGAGATTTTGAGTGAAAACCTCCTTCCATCAGCAAGGGCATTGAAGATGAAACGTGGCTGGGTCTTTCAGCATGACAATGATCCCAAACACACCACCCGGGCAACGAAGGAGTGGCTTCGTAAGAAGCATTTCAAGGTCCTGGAGTGGCCTAGCCAGTCTCCAGATCTCAACCCCATAGAAAATCTTTGGAGGGAGTTGAAAGTCTGTGTGGCCCAGCGACAGCCCCAAAACATCACTGCTCTAGAGGAGATCTGCATGGAGGAATGGGCCAAAATACCAGCAACAGTGTGTGAAAACCTTGTGAAGACTTACAGAAAATGTTTGACCTGTGTCATTGCCAACAAAGGGTATATAACAAAGTATTGAGAAACTTTTGTTATTGACCAAATACTTATTTTCCACCATAATTTGTAAATAAATTCATTAAAAATCCTACAATGTGATTTTCTGGATTTTTTTTCCTCATTTTGTCTGTCATAGTTGACGTGTACCTATGATGAAAATTACAGGCCTCTCTCATCTTTTTAAGTGGGAGAACTTTCACAATTGGTGGCTGACTAAATACTTTTTTCCCCCACTGTATCTATAATTTCTCTTCATATGACAAGGATTGAAAAGGATTTGCCAGTAGATTGTCGACTTGATTCATGATGATGACTGCTTGTCTAGCTTACTAGCTAAGATTTTGAAAGTATGATGTTGACATGATCAGTCCAATCAAAGCTACGGTAGATATAACGTGATTTGACGTAATTTTATCTGTGGCCAATGACCTTGAGCCTTCTTGGATGGGCACTTCTACTGTAAATCTATGGCAGCACCCAAGGGGGCTTGAACTTTCTAGCTCTCCCTATAGATTTTGCAGTGATGTTGTGTCCCCATGATTGACAGAACACTGAGTCAATCACGGCGCAACTAGAGAAGATTACCAACCCCTACGCTCTGTATTTTCCGCTGGCTGACCCTCCACCACAGAAAGCACTGAGCTAGGCTGAAACACCTGCATTTTGGAGCTGCCTTACTCAAGAAAGCAAAAAATATATTATTTTTTTAATAGCTAAACAGGTGGGGCTTAAAACAGATGGGTCTCTGTCCCACCTGCCCTGAATGATGGGTAGCCACTGCATAGAGGTAGTGGAAACATCATTATTAGTATCATTATTATTGTCCAGTTCCCCTACCCATTCCCCAAACTACCTTGAGTCAGTATGTGTGATCTCCGACAGCAGTGGGTCTGCGTCAGACCGAGCTGCAGGGAGGTTCTGAGAACGTTTTACTCTGGTTCCTTTAAAGTTTTCCTGGGAGGTTTTACTAATGCGATGAGAACGAAAATCATGGTTTATTTGGAGGTTTTTGAATAACTTCCTTAAAACCTTCCCTGAATGTTTCAATATAACTTTTAATAACACTGCTAGCTTATTTGGGGTAAACCTTTTTGAACTCCAAGCACAGATAGGACACATGTAAATTAATTTCCTTAGGCATTACTCATGCAAACACATTTATTTTTTATTGTGACATGGCATCAGTGCATGGCATCGACCCTATAATCTTTTGCTGGAATTAATCCACTGCGCCACCAAGATGGCGCTAGCATGCCATGTTTTTTTCACACATACAAAGCTGTTCATTTTAGTCTATTCAAACAGACCCCATTTAAAAGGAAACACGTACTCATTCAGATCAGGTGTGGCCAATTAGTAGGCATGGCCAACACACCTGAACACACTTAACAAGATAGAGGATAGAGAGAGTTTTGTTGATGAGAACGGAATGTATATGTTTTAAAATAACATTCTTAGAACGTTCTCTGAACATTACTAAAGTTTTCTTGTGTTTTTTATGGAAAGTTTTCTTAAAATTTTCGGAACAATTTGAGGATATGATCCTATAGGAGTATTGCATGTTCAGAGTGCTTGTTTCCTAGAGCCTTCGTAGCGTTAAGAATATCATTAGAATCTTCGGTAACACTTGACTTGACAAAACCCGTTATGACATATTCATAACCATGTCATAATATGTCATAACAGCTAACATAATATCTCAAAACACTGTCATGACCCATATATTTACACCTGTTGTGACATATATTGCGTTATTTTATGGCTGGTTATGACACCTATATAAGAGTGTCAAAACCCACATTTATTCAACAACAACAAAAATCCCTGCCAAGAAGTTTCATTTTGCTTGAAAGTTTGTTTCTTAAATCCTTTATGACACTGTCATGAAGCATTATTACCATCCTGTGTCACTTTACTTGGACTAAGAAAATACACTTTATGACACTGTGAAGAAGCATTATGACCATCATAATCATATAAGCCAGATAGGCCTATCACGTAC
The DNA here is from genome assembly GCF_020615455.1 of Coregonus clupeaformis. NCBI lineage: Eukaryota > Metazoa > Chordata > Actinopteri > Salmoniformes > Salmonidae > Coregonus > Coregonus clupeaformis. Next base: position 9,333,930 of record NC_059217.1, read on the forward strand.
ATGCCTTTATATCAGTCATCAGTCAAAAATAGGGTGTCTTGTCCTGGTCCAGAAAACTGCTCCTGCATTCATCCCAGTCATCAGCAACAGAGCATTGGGATAGGTGCATGTCTGACATCAATGTGTGCGCAATTACAATGATTACAATTTAATATGGTCAATTAAAATATATACAGTGCATTCGGAAAGAATTCAGACCCCTTCCCTTTTTCCACATTTTGTTACGTTACAGCCTTATCCTAAAATTGATTAAATAAAAAATGTTCCTCATCAATCTACACACAATACACCATAATGACAAAGTGAAAAGTTTTTTTTTAGAAATGTTAGCAACTGTATTAAAAATAAAAAACAGAAAAAACGTATTTACGTAAGTATTCAGACCCTTTGCTATGAGACTCGAAATTGAGCTGAGGTGCATCCTGTTTCCATTGATCATCCTTGAGATGTTTCTACAACTTGATTGGAGTCCACCTGTGGTAAATTCAATTAATTGGACATGATTTGGAAAGGCACACACCTGTCTATACAAGGTCCCACGGTTAACAGTGCATGTCAGAGCAAAAACCAAGCCATGAGGTCGAAGGAATTGTCCGTAGAGCCCCGAGACAGGATGGTGTCGAGGTACAGATCTGGGGAAGGGTACCAAAAAATGTCTGAAGCATTGAAGGTCCCCAGGAACACAGTGGCCTCCATCATTCTTAAATGGAGGAAGTTTGGAACCACCAAGACTCTTCCTAGAGCAGGTCGCCCGGCCAAACTGAGCAATCGGGGGAGAAGGGCCTTGGTCAGGGAGGTGACCAAGAACCCGATTGTCACTCTGACAGAGCTCCAGAGTTCCTCTGTGGAGATGGGAGAACCTTCCAGAAGGAAAACCATCTCTGCAGCACTCCACCAATCAGGCCTTTATGGTAGAGTGGCCAGACAGAAGCCACTCCTCAGTAAAAGGCACATGACAGCCTGCTTGGAGTTTTCCAAAAGGCACCTAAAGGACTCTCAGACCATGAGAAACAAGATTCTCTGGTCTGATGAAACCAAGATTGAACTCTTTGGCCTGAATGCCAAGCGTCACGTCTGGAGGAAACCAGGCACCATTCCTACGGTGAAGCATGTTTTTCAGCGGCAGGGACTGGGAGACTAGTCAGGATAGAGGGAAAGATGAATGGAGCAAAGTACAGAGAGATCCTTGATGAAAACCTGCTCCAGAGCGCTCAGGACCTCAGACTGGGGCGAAGGTTCACCTTCCAACAGGACAACGACCCTAAGCACACAGCCAAGACAACGCAGGAGTGGCTTCGGGACAAGTCTCTGAAAGTCCTTGAGTGGCCCAGCCAGAGCAAGGACTTGACCCGATCGAACATCTCTTGAGAGACCTGAAAATAGCTGTGCAGCGACGCTCCCCATCCAACCTTACAGAGCTTGAGAGGATCTGCAGAGAAGAATGGGAGAAACTCCCCAAATATAGGCGTGCCAAGCTTGTAGCGTCATACCCAAGAAGACTTGAGGCTGTAATCGCTGCCAAAGGTGCTTCAACAAAGTACTGAGTAAAGGGTCTGAATACTTATGTAAATGTCATATTTCAGTTTTTTATTTGTAATACATTTGCAAAAACATTTAACAACCTGTTGTTGCTTTGTCATTATGGGGTATTGTGTGTAAATTGATGGGGGAAAATAACTATTTAATCCATTTTAGAATAAGGCTGTAACGTAACAAAATGTGAAAAAAGTCAAGGGGTCTGAATACTTTCCGAATGCACTGTATATATAACATAAACATACTGTTGACACCTATAGGCTATGGTGTAATGGAATGTTTTGCCTTGTGTGGAAGGTTTTGTGGCTTTTGACACTCTTATGTAGGTGTCATAACCAGCCATAAAATAACAAAATATATGTCACAACAGGTCTAAATATATGTGTCATGACAGTGTTATGACCATATTATAACAGGTTATGACAAGTTATGTCAGCTGTTATGACATATTATGACATGGTTATGACCGTGTCATAACGTGTTATGAGGCCGAGTGTCTTGTAAAGTGTTACCGAATCTTCTTTTTATATTTCTTTAGTAGCTGAGGTGTTTCTGAGAGTCTTCATTAGTAATGTGGCTCTTAAAAACCTTCACACATCTATGAGTGATCCAGTCCACTCCTAGAGCAGCCAAAGTGCATAGTTAGATGCTTTTTTGCCTTTCCGCATCATTTCGTTCATAGAAGATCTCCGCTAAACATAGCCTAAATATCTTGATTCTATCTGTCTGATTGTGACTGCCGATAACTTCAGAATGAAGTTGCCTACAAATACAAAGATGCCAAAGTATTTGCAACTGTTACAAATAAGTGAAGGGTAAAATGATGCTTCAAATGAAAACCGAGAAGACTACATTAAAATATACATAGGCTACATGGGCCTGTATAGGCTATTGCAATCATCAATATGTGTGCGCGCAGGCTTGCGCAAGAGTGTTATGTGTGTCTGAATATCTCCACCCGGTGATCAGAAGAATAAGAGACCAGAACTAGAGGTCTTCTCAGGTCCAAAAAGTTGTACCCGGACCAGAACGGACCCGAGGAAAATCAGATCCGGACCTGAACGGACCCAATATTTTTTTTAAAGGGGGACCTGGACCCAAACAGACCCGAGAACAATCAGACCTAGACCCGACCTGTCTAGACCAGACCCGATTGGAACCGATTGACCAAAGAATTATCTTTATCAGCCAAGTTGCTCTTCTGGTTAACGAATAGGTCTTTGTAAGTTGGCTAGGCCTTCTATAAGTGAATAAATTCACCTTATTAGCGTAAAATAAATATGATATAGGCTATGCAGAGCCATGCTCGGGGCCATTAGGGTCCACTCGGGTTAATCAGCTGTAGTTACATAGACCCGAGACCCAATGACAATCAAACAGGACCCGACCCACCCCTAAGGGACAAGTTTTAATTTTGGACCCAGACCTGCTCGGGTCCCAGGTCGGGTTTCGGGTATTCGGGTTTGGGTGTACCCGTGAAGACCTCTAACCCGAACCCTTCGTTCTGACTCCCGGGGACAATAGCCACTACTCCCTGGCATTCACCATCATGAATGGGCAGGTCCTGGATCAGAAGATATTATGTTTCTTTGTTGTTTTACATAAATTAAAGTGGTTACTTTTCTTCAGCCCCATTCCTCAGCTTTAATTGGCAGGGCTACTATGATTTTCTAATTATGAATTGTGCTTCTAAAGTTTTGGTTTATTTGTGTGTTCCTTATTTGTTGTTTATCTTTTGCATGACTTCAGTTTGTAGCTGACTATACTGTAGTCCCCTGTAGCTCAGTTGGTAGAGCATGGCGTTTGCAATGCCAGGGTTGTGGGTTCGTTTCCCACGAGGGACCAGTATGAAAAAAAAAAAAGTATGCACTCACTAACTGTAGGTCGCTCTGGATAAGAGCGTCTGCTAAATGACTAAAATGTAAATGTAGCTGAAATTAATAGCTGAAAATTAACATGTTGTATTTTATCTAGAATTTGTCATGATTGACCATATGTCATTTTAAGAATTTCATAGACTGTGTAGTAACATTGCAACATTGTTATTGTTATTGTTAGAAGTATTTGTACTTTTAGCAATTATCAGGTTCTGTAATAGAGGGAAGATATAAAAATATAACCCAGCAAGAGAGCAAGAAATGACCCACTGCTGGGTAAATAAAACATCAAATAATGATTACCCAGCAATAAAGTAAGAAATAACCCACTGCTGGGTCAAAAATGAATAACAATAACCCTGAGTACACTGATTGTACAAAACATTAGGAACACCTTATTTCCATGACATAGACTGACCAGGTGAATCCAGGTGAAAGCTATGATCCCTTATTGATGTCACCTGTTAAATCCACTTCAGTCAGCGTAGATGTTAAAGAAGGATGTTTATGCCTTGAGACAATTGAGACATGAATTGTGTGTGTGTGTGCCATTCAGAGGGTGAATGGGCAAGACAAAATATTTAAGTGCCTTTGAATGGGCTATGGTAATTAGGGCCAGGTGCACCGGTTTGTGTCAAGAACTGCAACGCTGCTGGGTTTTTCACTCTCGAAAGTTTCCCGTGTGAATCAAGAATGGTCCACCACCCAAAGGATATCCAGCCAACATGACACAACTGTGGGAAGCATTGGAGTCAACATGGGGCAGCATCCCTAGAGAACGCTTTCGACACCTTGAGTCCATGCACCGACGAATTGAGACTGTTCTGAGGGCAAAAGGGGGTACAACTCAATATTAGGAAGGTGCTCCTAATGTTTTGTACACTCAGTGTATATTTCGTTACAAAAATCTAGCAATGGATTTGTCAAATGTTGAGGATAAAACGAAAAACGACCCTCAGATTTCCCATTTTAATGCATACAAATTGAGTGAAATGAACTTCCATTTCAGACAATATTGAATAAATAACTGAAAATATGATGCAGCCTGAAATTGTTATTTTAAGGAGCGGGAGGACATTATCTATCAAAAGGTATGGAAGAAGAGCAATATGAAGAAAATGCATGCATCGAAAGAATAGGTCTAGAATCATATTGTTATGTGTGATACTGATCATGTGTCCATAGCAATATCTCTCATATCCATCATCAGTGCTTCCAGCTCCACATCTAAGGTGTTCTAACTCAGGTATCCATTCGATAAATCAGCCATAGACCAGTTTATAGGCCGTGATATTACAGATTGTCCATGTTGTTTCCGCTTGGCCTTTAACAGTATCATCATGTCATTGTGTATTTTGTATAGGCCTACCAAAGCAATTATGTCGTTATCATTCCGGCGCATCTGCAGAGCGCGACACATATTCTCTGTTTTGGCCCCTTGTTGTGACCGTGCGAGGCTCTGCGATGATTCTACAAAGGGGACGGTTAAAAATGGCCTACATCATATTGTTTGACAGAAAGTTGCAGCTTGATAGAGTGGATTCTTCAAGGGGGTGAAAATGGCGAATTCCCCCCAAAAAGGAACGGCTGAGATCCTGCCTTCTGGTGGGTAGCTATAGCCTTGAGGGAATCACGGTGTCGACCGTGAACAATGTAATTAGAGATTGCATTTAAATTAAAAGTATTCTTTTTTTACTCAAGTAGCCTATAACATGGCACCTTCCTTTTCCTATATGAAAATAACAATTTTCCAGAGAATGGCTCGTTTTTATTAAATGTGACGAGCTGATCATTCGGCAGTGATGTAAAATAATTAACATAATAGCAGTAATTAAAAGCGCGCTAACAATGGCATTAATTTATCATACCGTTTTACTAGCTTGCTGCCCCCAACTGCTCTCCGATAATTAATTAAATCAGTTGCCTTTCAAAAATCTGTTTTTCAGGAGCAGCTCTTTGCACACTTGAACAAAATGTAACTTTGCATTTTTGCTGTCATCTTCCTCATTGTAAACATTGTTCTTTCCTGCACGTTTTGTTTACCCATTTAACACCTACATCCTTGTGGTATCACACTCGGACAAAAGGCCCCTCACGTTATTAGAGAAATTGACCAATTTTTATAAATACACCTACTATTTATTTAGCTTTTTGCATATTTTATAAGATCAGTGGCCTAGTCAAGTTGCACAAATCTTTAAATTAACCTTATCGACAATACACTGCTATATCAACCGGAAAATCAACTGGAAATATTTTCTAACGAGTTGTTGGGCTAAACCAACATTTTCACGTCAGATTGATGTTTAAAACCATCCTGATTAGAGTGGTTACATTAATCTCAACCTTACATAAAAATCTCAAAATACAGTCTGAAACGCTGAAACGAAACGTGGTGAACGCCAAACAGACTCACAAGCACCAGGCTAATACCAGGAGCCATAGCTCTTAATCTGCAGCAGCTCCAGCTCCAAATTTTACCGGAAGGGAAGGGTTTATACAGATGAGAGAGCATCCTTTGATTCTGCAGCCACCACTAAAGCGATTGTGCACCGCTCAACAAGAACGCGCCGAGTCTTCTGATTATTTTTCCTCTGCAGACAATAACACATTATTCGATGTTTAGGATATTTTAATTGTGTATGATATTTCTTAATACGGAAATTAATGCAGCATTATGGCTTATACAAGTACAGTGCAGGAATATATGGCCGTGGGTAATTCATATGTAGCCGTGCGTAACTATTACGCGCCGTTCTTGCTTCAAGTGCAGCCTTCTACATCCCTTCACGTTTCTATTCTAGGAATCTATTTTCCTTAAGAGCACACATTCTCTCGCTCACTCCCTCTCTCATCCACACCTTTCAATTTCATCCGTATCTCTTTTTATTCTCGCAATTTAATTAGGCAGAAATTCTATACCGTTTTGCTATCCGGGTGGTATTTGTTTCTGACCTTGCTTGGTAATCACATTGCAACGCGGCGACGCGGCGACTGTAACCGCTCTGTCAACTGCTATCGCTGCTGCGTCCTCTAATGGTTCATGGTGGAGAGAGTTAGCTTATTATTCTAAAAGGTTTGACTGGCTAAGCCGTGCATGTGCTTAAATGTAGGCTACATTTAATTAATAAACTGCGAAGGTATAAAAGCGGATTTATGAGGCTTTAAAAGATCACAGCAAGGAGGGGTTTGATCCCCTTTTGGTGTAATATCGTAATATAACCTATTTAAGTTGCCTGTCTTTCACAACTCGCTGCACCTCGGATTTAAAAAAGAAGGAGCCGTTTAGGATAGCCTAAATGTTTCTGAGATGCCCAAATCTAGTCAATAATGCACAAAGAAAAAGAAAAAGCACCCCCCCCCAAAAAAAAGAAACAATATGATATAAACATAAAAAATACCTTGTGAAAAGGGAAACAAACATGTTACGCAAATAGTTGTGTAGTGTCTTTCTGTAGATAGGCAATAGAAAGGAGTTGGTGAGCTGTGATTTCATCTGCGAAGTAGCTCAGTATTGATAGACTACACATCACACAGGTCACCGGATGCTTGCCTGAGCAAGAGATTAGCTGAATGCATGTCTAATCGGGGGGCCTTGTCCCTTTTCACCATGACACCATTATTAACGATATGATTTAATTAATCCGACTTTTATTCAACAAAAGGAGCAGTTGCGTCAAAGGTGCAGCACTAGGCACGAGCCCCACGTGCCAGGGAGAATGCCAGGGAGAATTAAAGGATAGAGAGAAGACCGAGGTCGCGGCAGCGAGGCGCCTGTTTTCAGATTAAATGTCATCCAAACCCTCAATAACAAAATACAGGCTCCGGAATGAGGAATCGAATGATGCCAGAAATTATGTAGCCTAATATTAGATCCTCAAATTGTAGAAGAGGTTTCCTTTATGCCTTCGTAAAGGTCTATTTTCGATTTACTTATAGCCTATGAGAGCATATTATTAGAAATAAAATATATAATTTGGACGGTTTCTCGATAACAATGTAAAATATAGCCTATAAAATATAATGGTTATAATATTGTAATAATATTGCAAAATTATCAAATTAAAATAATAATTAGGTACACTATTATTAACACTAGGCCTAATTTAGTTATAGTTTTTTAAAGACCTAAATAAAGATGATGTAGTCTACATAATAGTGTTTATAAGCAAATAATCAAAGTATTAGGGCTATGTGCTGTCTGAGGGAGTTGTGGTTAGTGGTAGCGAAATCCTCACAGTGCAACGCCAATGTGCACAGATTGCTGTTTAGCTTTTCAATGGAGGCCAGACGAGGGGCTGAACTGAGCGAAATAGACCTTGTCATGGTTAACTGCTACTCCGTTCCCATCGTAAAGTAATTTACACATTTTTGTTAGTTCTAATGGAGGGGTGGTAAGAATAATTGATTCTGTTGTCAATTAAATATATTTTCATTAAGGCAGGAGGTGGGTTTCAGACCGAATCAATAGGACGTTATATTACTTGTGCCCATAGAAAATGTAAGATAGGAAGATTCTCCTTTTTAATTTCTTCACAACAAACCATGCAACCGCAGCGTTAACAAATTAGCAATGAACCATTCCTCTTTTGAATAGATAAACAGTGCTATGTGTCCGACCATCATCAGGCTGTTAGCACGCTATTATCAGAACACGGATGGTAATGTTACATACTTCTCCTGACCCCCCTCGATCCACTCGCTACAATGACATCGGGCAAAATTTTCTCATACGTCGCAGGAAACTTCTCTATTCGTTTCTACATCCTTTCTTGAGAACAGCCCACATATACCGCGCACCTTCATGGTTGTGAATGGACCTTTTGCATTCACCCGGTCCCGTATTTCCTACTTATTCATATGCTAACACTTACAATGATTAGGTCGTTAACACCTCTGGCAAAATCTGCTAACAATTCTTTATTTCTTATTTTCCACTGTTGTTGCTCAATATCCTTCTCACCTTTGACAAATCCACTGAATTAATCGACTGAATATAGCCTTACATTATCTGGTTCAATTAGCAAAATCCATCGTGAAAGTGAAACTTTATATTTTTAGTAGGCCTATAATAGTTTTTTTATAGACAGTATTATGCCTAAAGTAAGAATTAGCGTAAAGTAATTTGGGTACTGAGCAAGCAAACACAAATTATGGACTAGCCTATAGCCTATTTCCCAATTAAATAACATTATTATTTTCCATGCATACACAACAATAACTCCAAGAGATTCGATTAACTTAGCTGTCGACGTTTTCATTCAGTAGCTTTCAACACAAGTAATTTGTTTTAAGCAAAGTTAAGATTTGGATTTAGCGCAGCCCCGAATTAATGCTCATCAGATTTTTCAATCATGCAGGCCAATATTATTTTGTTCTTCCCCCAGCTACGGTTAAATTGTCTATGACGGAGGAACACAGCCAGAAAGTGAAAAGCAGCATTACTGTTGTCCCATTGTTGACAAATCCATTAAACAACTTCAGTTTGCATGACTTAGCAGGGGGACGTCTGACGTCACCCAATCACGTGGCAGCACTGATCGTATATCTTAAACTGGAAAAGTAATCTTTCAGACGGTCCTTAACATCGGCTTTAAAAGCACGTGTCATCTAAACTTCGCACTCAAAAATCACTCTTACTAGGAAATAGCGGTTGAAGGACACCGTTCCGTGAAGCGCACCCACACGAAAACCCTAAAGAAGACGACGCTACGAAGCTTAGTAGACTGGATAAATATTTTCAGAAGTTTAAGTTTCTCTGGCAGACCGGTCTGACCTGCATTTAGAATCCGGCGACATCTGATCTAACGGCTACGTGCCGCGCGCGCACCCACGCTCCTAGATCCCTGGTTGTTTCTCAGTAAAGTAAGTTGTGATGACCCTGTCTGGTGGCAACAGTGCCAACGACATGTCCGGTCAGACAGTGCTCACTGCCGAGGATGTGGATATCGACGTGGTGGGCGAATGTGATGAGGGAATGGAGCGGGACAGTGACTGCGACAGCCAGGGGGTTATGCACGACCGCTCGGAGGAGGTGGAGGAGATAGAAGTGAAGGAGAGGCCCGGGAGTCCCTGCGAGAGCGCCGGGGAGGGAGAGACCAAAGTAGACGGCACGGAAAGCGCGTCGGGTTCCATAAGCAGCAAGCCGAAAAACAGCCTGGTGAAGCCCCCCTACTCCTACATCGCGCTCATCACCATGTCTATACTCCAGAGCCCGCAGAAGAAACTCACACTCAGCGGGATCTGCGAGTTTATCAGTAGCCGGTTCCCGTATTACCGGGAGAAGTTTCCAGCCTGGCAGAACTCCATCCGCCACAACCTGTCGCTGAACGACTGCTTCGTGAAAATCCCCCGGGAGCCGGGCAACCCTGGCAAGGGCAACTACTGGACCCTGGACCCACAATCGGAAGATATGTTTGACAACGGAAGCTTCCTCCGGAGGAGGAAACGTTTCAAGAGGCACCAGCCAGATATTCTCAGGGACCAGACAGCCCTCATGATGCAAAGTTTTGGGGCTTACAGTATTGGGAATCCTTACGGACGTCACTATGGAATTCACCCAGCCTACACCCATCCAGCAGGGATGTACCCTTACATGCACCCGGTAGGTCCCATGCTTCCCCCGACTGTCCCTCTTTTGTCCTCCGCTGAGCTGAACAGAAAAGCCTTCAACTCCCAGCTCAGCCCCAGCCTTCAGATGCAGCTTAACAGCCTGAGCACCGCGTCTATGATCAAGTCCGAACCCTCCAGTAGACCGTCTTTCAGTATAGAAAACATCATTGGGGTATCCACTTCCTCTAGTGCACAGACTTTCATGCGGCCTCCCGTGACTGTTCAGTCTGCGTTGTTGAGCGCACATGGCCTAACCAGGACAACAGCAGCTATTGCACCAATTCTTAGCATGCCATCCAATATAATGTCGGGACAGTTTTTACCCTCAGTAACGTCAGCAGTGTCCAAATGGCATTCTCAATAAAATACTCATATTTTTCTAGAGACTTGGAGGGACTGTATGCAGCACGAAATAGGCAGCACTGGACTCTGATGTCCGCCAATCTGTAGCCATGTAAAGACAAAAAAAGAGAGAAACTGAAAAGGGATGCTTTTTGTACAGGTAATATTTGTACATATTTGTAAAAATATAAATAATTGTACTTGTTTGTCTTTTACCTATTTTCTTTTGGTGTTTGAACTGTACAACAGTTGTAGTTATATGGGATTTCCTGATATTATTTTCTATTTTCTTTTGTAACTGGGAGCTCACTGTTAGTTGAAAATAATCAACTATTTTGCTTTGGTTTTTCATACAAGATACAACATGTTCTTATTCTAAGTCTGGACAAATAGTCTGTTTATAAATTCAAATATATGTATTCTATGTAGCTCTATTGTGTTGTAAAATTGATTCATTTGTTAATAAATCTTTTTAAAAAAAGAAGCATTAGCAGTATTCATTTTCTTTATGTAGTTTTTGAATTATCTGATATAGATCTGCTTTGTGATAATTACTATCGAAACGTCTCTAATTGAAACCATTTTTATAGTTGGAAATAATCTGAAAGTAGCCTGGGATATGACAACAAATCAGTATGGTTTTGTAAGCAAATAGCCTAGATAAAAATTTAAACAGATTTAATGATTAAAACAGATTGCAAACCGGTGCTTTTAATTTAAGGCCAATAACAAACGTAGTCCTCTATCCTTTCAATATTTCTATTGCCATGCTTATGACAATTAAGTGAGAGTGTAATTACCTGTTCATTACCTCGAGCAAGTAATAAATTAGTCAACTGAAACACAGGTCATTTCCTAAAGTTAAAATGTAATATCGATATAAAATATGCCTATTGATATGACAAATTAGGAAATCTTTAATTTAATATCATTTCATTATCAATATCAATTTACAGTTAGGCCTCAATTCAACTGTTTTTACAACTAGTTTATGGTTTGTTATTATGATGTCATCTTATCATTTGGCATGACAATAACTATATAAGTATAGCCTATTTGTGCTAGTACCTTATGATGGCTTATTTACATTTGAATATGAATAGAATGTAAGCCTAAACACAAATCAGAAATTAGGCTACTCTGAGATCTTGAAATTATAAGGCCACGGAACGCTCGATTCAACATTCTGCCTCCTTGTTATTTTACTATCGACAAAACTTGAAACAAACATATAATCATTAGAACTGGTATGATAATGATTTTTGGTGGCTCAAAATAGTGAAATACTTTATTATCAAATAAGTTGTTTCTAATGTTTTCACTAACATTACTAACATGAAAATGAGAGTGGATTTCACAATGAGTGCAGATGCTCTAGCCTAAACTGGTAGCCCTTTTGCCTTTTGGTAGGCCATCATTGTAAATAAGAATTTGTTCTTAACTGACTTGCCTAGTTAAATAAAGGTTAAATAAAAAAATGAAAAAACATTACGCTGTCCTTTTACAAGACAAACTAAGGAGATATAAATACGTTTGCATGTTGCTACTATAAAAGTAACACTTAGTTTCACAGTTGTGTCTGGCTAATCAGTTTTACACAAACAGCAAATGGTGGATGGTGTGTGTGGCCGGTGCAGGGGTTAGGGGGCTATATTTAACTGATACTCATGGGAACAGAGAAAGGCTTCTCTTCTTGAATTCACTTTCAGTCTCAAGAAGCTGCTGAGGCAGTGCTTCTCAATGACACTGGATAACGGGGCGCCCATTCCACGACTGACTTCGTATTCATTCAGATGAGACTACATTTTTATGCACATTGCTCCGATTTGATATCACATACCACCGGTGATTTACAGGACGTAGCGATGCAGAGGCTTCTCTTAGAAGACATATATTTAATATGATGGCATATAAGCCCAGGCCTACTGGTTTGCGAGGAAATATAATGTATTCAAATGTAGACCTTGGGACTTCGTTGTGAAGGGAGTTATGTAAGGCCTACAATCACTTCGATAGGCTATTGTTGATCCTATATTAGGCTATAATGTAACGTCTAATCGAAATGAGTGTATTAATAAACGAACGCTTATCAACCGACGGTTGTTCATTCAAATGTTTATTTTTAATTGGCAAGCTGGTTATTTTCCAAAAAACTCTGACTGACACAATGTGGGTATGTGTCTCATAATTATTACCATGTTCTCTATTATGTCTTAAGTAAGAGTAATACATTTTAATTAAGTGGACAGTATAACAATTCCTCTCTAGCAAAACAAAAACATCAGCCATTCAGCAAATTCAAGCCTACATAGGTATACAGTCTATATTGTCATGGAATACCAGTAGGCTATTAGTTTGATAAGAATATGGCTTTTATTCGATGGAGCCATTCCGCCCCTGTCTTTTTCGGATCTGCCTGGTCTGTGTTCACTGTTAAGAATGTAGCACACAATAACACAGACATAACCGTGTAACAGCAATGACTTGTGAAGATCGCTAGGTGGCGTTAATTGACACCTTTATTCTTGTGCAAAGCAATTTAAACATAGAGAAACATAAGGCAAGGCCTACATTTCCTCCCAGGAGCATTATATGGGTGACTTTCATCAGGGGCTACTGTTCTGTTAGAATTCGTAGGTTCATATACTGGAGTGGTTTGGGTAGATCTTATATATCTTGGAGTAGGGACACTGTGAAATTGTTTAGATTCAACGGCTTTTAATAGTGTGTTTATTTTAGGAGCAGCTGGTGGGAAATAGTTGACTCTTTAACAAGTGCAAGGTTATAATAGATCCCATGCTTTTTATATACCTGACGTCAAGTAATAACCTTCGATGGGTATTGCAACTGTGGACCACCAGAGCTCCTTAAGCAGACTGACAGGGGCTGCCAACACATTTTGACAATCACAATCCTCAAAGTAATTGGGCTGCATAATGTAAGCTTAAATATCAGGACAAAGTGAATATACTTTTTATTCTTGTTGCAGTCTCAGGTTGCTTTGACGAATTGTTGTGTAGAATATGTAAGTATTTTCATAGTGTGCACAATGAAATAATTGTCAGAAAAAAAATCGGAGCCCATATGAAAATAAGCTATTATAATGAAACTATTTTGACTTGAAATAAGACGAAAAAACAAGCATAGCCTATTTATGGACAACAATAACGATTATATTTATAGCTATTAGTTATATGAATAAAATTCAATTTGGTGTTTATTACAGGCCTCGATCAAATAAGTTATTGAATGGAAATTACGCATTCCCCACAAGCCTGGTTTAGCCGTTTGAAGGTTTTAAGATTTTGCCCTATAGATAGGCTATATGGGCTAGTAAGCTACTATATCTCAAATATGATGAATAGACTAATAATCATACTGGCATAGCCTATGCCACGTCTTCTCCAACGAAATGGTTTACAACACGGGAAGAATGATCACCTGCGCACAAATGTTTGGACGCATTTCCGTTTTAGGGAGGCCTATAGAGCTCTGTTGAAAGTTGCTGCGCTTTGTAGATTGCGCGGAGCTCACACGCACACACGACGTTTGCCCTTTGCAGCTGCACCTGCTCTCGCGCGCTGCACAGGTGGGGTGTATGGATAGCGAGAACAAGCGGTTCCCACAACCCCTTAACACACTCACAATACTGACAGCACAGTCAGCATGGAACATCACTGAGGTTTTCTTATCATCTAGCCTACTTGACATAATAAAAAAATAGTCTTTAATAAATACAGTAGGCCTATCCAAAAGTAAATTTGGGCTTAGCTGATGCTGTTCTTACAGCATGGTATACAGTATATAGCAAGGCATTTTGAGTGAAGATCGAGTAAAATTAATAGCAGTATTACAGTATAGCCTCGCCTATTATTTACGTTTTTTTGTAAATTGATGTTTATACACAGTTGTGTCTGTGTATAAATGTGTTCTAAATGTTTGCCTTTTACATCTACTAGGCCTACAATAGAGAAAACAAATAAAATAAAATCACATATTTAGCAGATGTTATTGCGGGTGTAGATAATGCTTGTGTTCCTAGCACCAACAGTGCAGTAGTATCTAAAAATTCACAACAATACACAAATCTAAAAGCAAAAGAATGGATAAGAAATATATAAATATTAGGACGAGCAATGTCAGAGTGGCATTGACTAAAATACAGTAGAATAGAATACAGTATATACATATGAAATGAGTAAAGCAGTATGTACTAGTGTTCCATTATTAAAGTGGCCAGTGATTCCATGTCTATGTATATAGGGCAGCAGCCTCTAAGGTGCAGGGTTGAGTAACCGGCTAGTGATGGCTATTTAACAGTCTGATGGCCTTGAGATAGAAGCTGTTTTTCAGTCTCTCGGTCCCAGCTTTGATGCACCTGTACTGACCTCGACTTCTGCATGATAGCAGGGTGAACAGGCCGTTGCTCAGGTGGTTGATGTCCTTGATGATCTTTTTGGCCTTCCTGTGACATCGGGTGCTGTAGGTGTCCTGGAGGGCAGGCAGTGTGCCCCCGGTGATACGTTGGGCAGACCGCACCACCCTCTGGAGAGCCCTGCGGTTGCGGGCAGTGCAGTTGCCATACCAGGCGGTGATACAGCCTGACAGGATGCTTTCAATTGTGCATCTGTAAAAGTTTGTGAGGGTCTTAGGGGCCAAGCCACATTTCTTCAGCCTCCTGAGGTTGAAGAGGCGCTGCCACACTGTCTGTGTGGGTGGACCATTTCAGATTGTCAGTGATGTGTAGGCTGTCTCATCATTGTTGGTAATCAGGCCTACTGCTGTTGTGCAAACTTGATGATTGAGTTGGAGGCGTGCGTGGCCACGCAGTCATGGGTGAGCAGGGAGTACATGAGGGGGATAAGCACGCACCCTTGTGGGGCCACTGTGTTGAGGATCAGCGAAGTGGAGGTGTTGTTTCCTACCTTCACCACCTGGGGGCGGCCCATCAGGAAGTCCAGGACCCAGTTGCACAGGGTGGGGTTCAGACCCAGGGCCCTGAGCTTAATGATGAGCTTGGAGGGTACTATGGTGTTGAATGCTGAGCTATAGTCAATGAACAGCATTCTTACGTAGGTATTCCTCTTGTCCAGATGGGATTGGGCAGTGTGCAGTGCGATGGCGATTGCATTGTCTGTGGATCTATTGGGGCGGTAAGCAAATTGAAGTGGGTCTAGGGTGTCAGGTAAGGCAGAGGTGATATGATCCTTAACTAGCCTCTCAAAGCACTTCATGACGACAGAAGTGAGTGCTACTTGTCAATAGTAATTTAGTTCAGTTACCTTTGCTTTCTTGGGTACAGGAACAATGGTGGACATCTTGAAGCAAGTGGGGACAGCAGACTGGGATAAGGAGAGACTTAATATGTCCGTAAACACTCCAGCCAGCTGGTCTGAGCATGCTCTGAGGACGTAGCTAGTGTAGCCGTCTGGGCTGGCAGCCTTGCGAGGGTTAACACGCTTAAATGTCTTACGTCGGCCACGGAGAACGAGAGCCCACAGGCCTTGGGAGCAATGTGTTATCCTCAAAGCGGGCGAAGAAGGTACTTTATGAAGTCTTCGGTGTCCGCGACGTGGTTGGTTTTCCCTTTGTAATCCGTGATTGTCTGTAGACCCTGCCACATATGTCGTCTCGTGTGTGAGCCGTTGAATTGCGATTCCACTTAGTCTCTGTACTGATGTTTTGCCTGCTTAATTGCCTTACGGAGGGAATAACTACACTGTTTGTATTCAACCATATTCCCAGTCACCTTGCCATGGTGAAATGCGGTGGTTCGCGCAAGGAACATATTTCACATATAGTTACACATAGAAAGAGGGGCCTTATACTGGCCTGTCTCATCTGGTTGACACACATTGATTCTCCCAATAAAATCAATTCTCTAATATGGACCTCGGACCTCTAATATTGCAAATGACACATTCCCATAATGATCACTCTGCTTTGTGCTGCCTACTTTATTAGCTATAAAAGGTGTTTCAGTTGGGAATGTAGGCTATGTTTTGTGTAGCCTTTTTGTTTTACAACGAAGAATACTTAATTGATCCATTTTCCAGATGACACATAGCTAATATTCCAGGTGACACATTCCCATAATAATCTCTCTGTTTTGTAGGCCTATTACCCACTGTTTCTTAAAAATAATAATACGTTATTGATCTATTTCCAAGTTGTTTCATTTGAGCTAAAGTGCAATTTACTGGGAATGTGTGTGTAGGTGTATGTGTGTGTGTGTGTGTGTGTGTGTGTGTGTGTGTGTGTGTGTGTAATGAAATCTACAAGTACATTTAAATAATTACCTATGATCTATGACAAATGGTCAATAATTATATTAACTGTGCAAATCAAACAGAATGGTTGCATATTATTATTATTATGATTATTATTATTATGGTTGCATACCTGGTTGTTGCATTTAGCTAACACTGCCATTGTGCTATTACAATGTTGTCATTGTCATAATACTGTGTTGTAGCAACAACGAGTGTCACCTATTGGATAGAGTTACTTCATTACTTAATTGATCCCTTCATCCCCTAAGGGCAAACAGACAGGCATCCACTAGAGTCCAGCAGCAGCACCTTCAGTCATTGGTCACCCTGATGATGATGATGATGATGATAAGGGTTAGGCTGTTTCCGTTCCTTCGTCTCCTTCTCCACGTCCATTCCCCACTCTGTTGGATTGGTAGTGTGATGTCACGAGAGGCTACCCAGCTTTCAGCGGGATTGCTCAAGTAGGGCAAGGAGACCAGGTTCAACCAAAACAAGGATTTTATTAAAGGTCTTGGGAAATTAACGAAAATATAACCAAATTCTGTTCTCTTGTGGCTCTTTAAGGGTTAACAGTTCAGGGATGTCTCTTCCACATCCAAAATCATAGTTCTCACTCGCTCAGTTAACTTTTCCCCAGCCTTACTGTAGTCCACGTTGCAGCTAGTGGCCAACCCAGCAAAAAGTCCTTCCAAA
Organism: Coregonus clupeaformis; assembly: GCF_020615455.1. Classification (NCBI taxonomy): domain Eukaryota; kingdom Metazoa; phylum Chordata; class Actinopteri; order Salmoniformes; family Salmonidae; genus Coregonus; species Coregonus clupeaformis. The sequence goes on from NC_059217.1 coordinate 9,351,265, forward strand.
TGTCTCTCACGTATTTCCACAGGTGCATATATCCAAAGGTGAGTATTTCCCAAAGGTAAGTATCTCCAAATCCTTATATTCCTCATGGAAGTGGACGTGCAGCACTCTTGTCCTCCAGAGAGCCCAGGTTGGAGACTGTGTTACTTCACAACCCACACACCCACTCTCAGTGTGTCTCTTCCCTTCAAAAACCTTCAGCTCATCAGCTCCTGATTGGTTTCAGCTGCGTGGGAAGATTGGCCATAGAGGGGTGGAGTTCCCGACCATACCAGCAGATGGAGCCATAGCTGTCTGGGTTTGCAGCCATCTCAGGGGGATGTAACGTCCCTCCAGGACACAGCCTCTCGTGACATCACAGTAGATAACAGAGGTAAAGTAAAAAACCATATAAACTCAAGTGGCATTGGCAAGCAAAGAACAAGGCTGCATTGCTTCATCTCCTTCTCCACAGATATCCCCTCTATTCCATACATTCCAAACATGGGTAAAGGAATAACCAAAGACTGGGTCTGCGTCTGAAAAGGCACCCTATTCCCTAGATAGTGAATCAGGGAATAAGATGCCATTTCAGACACAGTGCATTGTCAGGCAAGACCTGGAAAGCCTTCAATATAGACTTATAGCAGGGGTGACAAGCCAGGCCAGATCATAGACAGTAAATGTAGATACAGCAGTTACTGAATATTTAAAAGGCACAGAGATGAAGCAATAAATGACCAAGTAAAGCTGGCACACCAGGGTATTAATAACTAATGGCCATCAACGAGTTATAGGCTTCTCATTGTAATGAAAGTCATTGCAAATCAGCAGTTGTCCGAGGTTATTATTATTTATAAATAATTGATGCGTGAACCACAAAAAAAGTGACGTGTTTTATCCAATAACTTCTTACCCCTCAGAATGGAAACAGAGACATGGTTGTACTGTAGATGTCACCGGATTAAAAGGTCATACAGGATGTGCCTCTGGACAGACAGTAACTGGACTGGAGGTGACAACAAGCACCTTGGTGATACAGTATATTCTTCTACAGTATTTGGATAGTCATAAATTACCTCATATTGTTGTCACATCTTGTTGTGATTAGCTTATAGCCTCTCTCGTTTATGTCATTCCTCCAGAGAGAATCATGGCTTTCATAGCACTAATCACTGAAGTCTCAGGCTCATCATTTGTATAAAA